>NC_080177.1:60616464-60729817 GCF_950295315.1 Erinaceus europaeus
TCCCTGTCTACTTTCTTACACTTAAACTTCCATTTGGAATTACAACATCCAAATCCAAATGTTTCTTTTGTAAAGGATTTATAGAGACCCAGACAAAAATAGTCTCTTTTTTTTTTCACTTCTTAGTATTTATAACAAATTAGAAGCTTCCCCCAACCCAAAAAATGTAAATTTATTTTCTTCTAATCATTCTCTTATATATGAGTGAGTATACGTATTTATTTTTTTCCCTTAATCAGCCTAGGTTTGGGTTTACTTTTCTTGCATCTCCATTCTGATATTTCATCAAAAGACCAAAGCTAGCAAATAAAAGCTATCCTGGTTTGGAAGTGTGGGATAGCTATCAGAGGAAGTCTCAAAACATGGGAGGGGGGGGCGCGCCAGGGGGAATCAATGAAGGAGCCAAGAAACAGTTTGAAAATCAATCTAAGTTCATACTACAATCTTTAACATTGAACTATGTTTCTTAATTTATAGTATGGCTCTTCCTAGTTTATAAAATGACCAACAATCCAAGACAACAAATGATGGATCACTTTGTAAGTTTCTTCATAATTCTTTTAAAAATCAAATTTCCTTGGTGTAATTTAAAATATCTTTTAAGAAAGAAAATAGATATTATTAAAACAGAAATCTATACAATGTTTCTTGAATCAAATGAAATATCTACATACCTCCTTGGTGTGGAAAGAAAAAAAATACTATGGCTCTTACAGCCCAAATGAACTATTTTAAAAATAATACCAATGAGAACTGAAGTCATGTAGTTACCAATGGAATTTCTACTACATTCTTTTATATTTAAGAAGCAAACATTGAAGGCAACACTTCAATTCTGTTCATGTTGAAAAAGTTATATATAACTATTTTCTCCAAGAAGTAAGTTTACCAGCCTTCACTAGGCATTTTTCAACTTGAAAAGTATGTGCAACAAAACTATTACTCTAAAATGTACTACAACTCTATTTCCAAAAAGGGGGGGGAGATGTACAGTATTTTATTCCTTAAAAATCTTAACTTTCAAGATCATGTTAATTTACTTTCTCTAAATTCTATAGATTACTAAACCTGTCTCTCAAACAGAAAAAATAAGGGGAGATGAGGAAAGGCATATGATTTCAACCATCTAGGGCAAATACTAGGTGACCAAATTAAGATACTATTTTTGAAAATTATTTTCTAAATTAATAAAATGAATGAGAGATTAATTTTATTATCAGAATTCTGTTGTAATCCTTCCTTAGGATAACCAACCCCATTCCCTATAGATTTTATAATCAATAAACAAAGAATGATAAAATATATGCTAACCTGGGTTAAACATCTTTTCCTAAACATGACCACAAAAATAGGTTGTCATTTATTCATCTGCATTATGTAAATTTGGTTCTAACTCAATTAGATCATTAGTGTTATTTCCTGAAAGTTAAAAACAGGCATAGCCATTCTTTCAACCCAGTAGGTTATGGTAGTATTCTAGAGTCAGGGTGAGGGAGATAGTATATGGTTATGCAAACAGACTCTCATGGCTGAGGATTCTTGGTTCAATCACCTGCCCCACCAGTGTTTTGGTGTAAAAAAGCAAAAATAAAAATTTCCAGGGTCGGGCAGGCGTAGATAGCATAATGGTTATGCAAAGAAGACTCTCATGCCTGAGGCTCCAAAGTCCCAGGTTCAATCCCCTGCACCACCATAAACTAGAGCTGAGCAGTGATCTGGTAAAAAAAAAAACAAAAAAACAAAACCGTAAGACTCTGGGACAGTAGCACAGCAGGTTAAGCGCAGGTGGCGCAAAGCACAAGGACCAGGGTAAGGATCCTGGTTCGAGCCCCTGGCTCCCCACCTGCAGGGGGGGGTCGCTTCACAGGTCTGCAGGTGTCTATCTTTCTCTCCCCTTCTGTTTTCCCCTCCTCTCTCCATTTCCCTCTGTCCTATCCAACAATGATGATATCAATAACTACAACAATAAAACAAGGTCAACAAAAGGGAATAGATAATAAAAAATAAATCTTATGGGGCCAGGTGGTGGCATACCTGGTTGAGCGCACGTATTACAATGTGCAAGGACCCAGGTTTGAGGCCCTGGTGTCCACCTGTAGGGGGAAAGCTTCCTGAGTAATGAAGCTGGGCTGCAGGTGTCTCCTTGTCTCTCTCCCACTCTGTCACCCTCTTCCCTCTTAATTTCTGGCTGTCTCTATCCAATAAATAAAAATAATAAAAAATATATTTAAAAAAATTTCCAGGGTCGATGCAAATTTTATAGCCTAACATATAAGAAGTGTGGATCAATTTTTAAAAATCTGATGAATCAAAAACTGAGAAAGCACTATAAAGCGGAAGCAAAGCATTAGTGTGAAAATTCTTAGCTTACCCAAATGGTCAGTATGTACATCTAAAAACCCTAAATTCATACTGAAATGGACAGGAAAACATTTCCAGACCCATTTTACTAATACATCCTCTCACATAACCAGATATTTTCCTAAACAGCTGAATCTAGGTGGGATTTCTGTTTAAGCAATCATTTTAAAATGGAGATACGGGAAAAAAAAAAAAAAACATACGGAATGTACTACTAAAATTCAGAACTGGCTTCGAATTTAAGTGGAGCTGGCACCCCCCCCACCCCCGCCCAACACCTGTAGAAGGCAGTATAAGCAAAGACCCGTCAGCACACCTTCACATTTCAGTTTTGACACCTAAGCATTAGTAGCAGTAATAATAAAAGGGGAACGTGTATGACCTACCACAAAGGAAAAAGCAAATTATCGATGGGAACTGAAACTTAAAAACGCGCGCACACACCATCGGTACTGTACGCCTGCCTATCTTGCTCTCGATTTCCAAGTATTTCCATTCCCATTTTATTAAGCAGTGGGCCCCACATGCGATTTCCACCCAACGTTTACAAGGACAGCCGTCTCCCCTCCAACTTTCTCGGAATTCACTCTCGCCCCCCGAGTTCGCCTCCACTTGCCGGGCACCTTCCTTCCCTCCAGCCCCGGCTACACCTCACTCGCGTCCCCAGCCCGGCGGCCGCCGAGGGCGGGTGTGCGGGAGCGTTTCTGTGCAGAAGTGCGCGCGCGCTCCCGAGGCTCCCCACCCCCACCCCACCCCACCCCCACCCCACCCCGATACTTTTCTTCAGTGGCCACGGGCGATCTGGACGTTGCTCTACCGACAACTCCCTCTCACCCGGCCGCGGGCAACCGAGAAGACTTGGTGCCATGCAACTTCCCGCACGCCCTACCGCCGACTTTGGGGCAGCAGATGGGAGACGGGTGGCGAGAACCCCGGGAGGAGCGAGTGGGGGCGGGGGAGAGAGAGGAGAGAAAAGTGAAAGGGCCGATGGCCGGGAAGGGCGCAAGCTGGCCGCCCAGACCGCAGTGCCGCGGCTCCGCGCCCGCCCCCCGCCCCCCGGCCCTCGCCCCCCGTTCCAGGTGGAACTCGTTAGCGGCCGCAGCCGGGCCCGCAGACACCCCACCTCCCCTCCCCGCGCACACCCGAGACCCGGGCAAGTGGGGCCGGCCGACCGGCGCCCACCCCGGCCCCGCCAGGCCTCCGCCGACCCGGGCCCTTCACCTGTGGAGAAAGCGCCCCCTCCCCGCGGCCTCTCTGCCCTTCACGCCGCCCGTGTCCAGCGGGTCCCCCGCCCGGCCTGCGAGGACGGAGCGCGGCGCCGGGTTCCCCTCCGCGGCCGCGGGGCCCCAGCCCCTTCAACTGGTTACAACCGGCGGCGGCGGCGGCCGGAGGGTCCGTGGCGGGGAGGGGAGGGGCGGGCAGGTCCCGCGGGGCCGGGGTCGCGAGGTCCTACCTAAAACCGCCGGTCTCCTCCGTCTCCTCCTCAACGGCAGCGGTCGCGGCGCTGGCGGTGGCGGTGGCGGTGGCGGCGGCAGCGGCAGCGACATTCCTGGGGAGCGCTCCCGCCGCCGCCTCCGCCACTCTCGGCTAGCCTCTCTGCCCCGGCGCGCTCACCGAGAGCCGCGTCCGCACGGCCACCTCCCCCCGCCCTCTCCGACACACACGCCCCGAAACCTTCAGCCCCACGGCGGCCCCCGCAGCGGGGTAACCACCCTCCCTCCCCGCCACCCGCGGCGGCCCCGTCCCTCCCCCCTTCCCCTGCGCCCGCCGCCGCGCCGGGCTCAGTAATGGCGGCCACTCGGGCTCCCTCGCGCTGACGGATCGCTCCCTCTCTCCCGAACTTTACCTCAGCATCACTCCCGGCGCGCACCGCCAGAAACGCACGCGCGCGCGCGCGCGCGCAGCCACACACCCGGCCGGGGGCGGAGTGGCGGCGCAGCCTCGACGGGGCGCGCGCACCCGCGCCACCCTCCCCACAGCCCCCCGCCCCCACCCCTCACCTCGCGACGCCTCCCGCGCCGCGCGCCAGCCTCGGCCCCGCCTCTGCCCTCGTCTCCCGGGAGCCTGGGAAGGCGCGAGCGCTGGAGCGGGAGGGGGGGATGGCGCGCTGGGCCGCGTCCTCGCTGGCGTCTCGGCTCCCCCATTGGCTTCTGCCCCTCCCCCTGCTTCCTCCGCCTCTCCCACCATTGGTTCCCTCTCCTACTCCATTCCTTCTCACCTTTTCCCTTTTCCCCATTGGCGTATTTCTCCTCGGCTTTCCCCTTGCTCGGTATTCTTCTCCTGCGTGCCATCCTCCCACACGTTGGAAGCTGCGTACGGTGCAGCCCAGACCGCGGTTGTGGCCGCACCTCCCTGCCTTCTCCCTTCCCTTCTGTTCCGGTTTCGGTCGGGCGCGGAGAGCAAACCACAATACTGCAAGGGAACCCGATGTCGTGTCGGCCGCACCGAAGCCTCGCCTGGGCAGTGAATAATCCTCCAGAAAATGCTCGCCGCCCCCCGCCCCTCACCCCGCCCCAGGCCTCTGAGCATCAAGAATTCCAGGGAGGGGCCGCTGCGCCCCGGCTGCTTCGCGGGGACTCGCTGGCGGCGGCTGCAGGCTGTGCGCGGGGCTCCGTCTGGGACCCGCTCGCCGAGTGCAGGCGCCACCCGCCCGGAACCCAGTGCCACACTCACCCCGAAGGCGAAACTCCACGGGCGCGAGAATCCCTTTTCCTGCCCACATGGCACAGGGTCGGAGGAAGGCCCTGTCTCAGTTCGTTTTTGTGCAAGTTGAACGAGATGTTAAGATTTGAGGCGGGTTTTAGGTTGGCCCCAAGAAATCCCTATTCACACCACTACCTGCCCAACTTTAGAAACCACAGCCCCCCCCCCCGGCTTTTACTATGCCGCCTTGAATTGCTCCCCCCCATTGCCACCCCCTTTCTTTTTCTTAGACTTATAGAAAGCTCACAAGTTGGGGGGGGGGCTATTACTAGGTTTTTCTGTGTGATCCTTATCTGGGCATTGGCGTTAAATAGGGAAGAAGGTCAAGGGCTGTAGAAACCACTGATTTACCAGAGGACTTGTGACTTTCCCAAGGTCGTCAGAATCTGCCTTACACAAAGTCTTGAGATAGTTGCCAGCAGACAAAAGAATGAATAAAAACATAAATCTAGCCGGGTTCGTTCTTCTGTTGTTGTTTCTGTCGCTGGGGGCTTCACTGCCCTGGGCTGCCTTTTTCATATATAGAGAGAGCCACAGCTCTGAAGCTTCCTCCAGTGTGATGGTGGTGGCTGGGTTCCAACCTGGGTTACACACATGGCAAAGCAGCTGCTAGGGAGCTATTTTGCCAACCTACCCAAGTAAGAAGTTAATAATTAAAACCAAAAAAAAAAAAAGTGGAGGAGAATTTCTTTTTGAGGGAAGTTGTATTTTCTACCATGGAAAATATTTATTGGCAAAAGTGAGCCTATCAAAGTCTTTTAAATTCAAGTTAGTCTATTTCGTATGTTACATAAGGTACTGAAGATAGTCAAAGCTGGTTTTTAGTTATAATGATGCAGCTGCTGCCACACGTAAGTACATTTACTGTCTGTCACTAAAGAAAGAAAGAAGGCCCTTTGGTTTAAAATCTGTTAGAAAATATTTGTCAGTAAATAATGTCAAAATATTCCAGCAAGATCTGTTAGTTTGTTTCACATCCCTGCCCTTCTACTTCCCTATTTTTGAAAGGTAAACTTAACAGAACAAACTAATTTCTCAGTCTCACTCCCTAATTTGGGGTGGAGGGCATGATTAAATTTCTCCAGCTACTCCTCTGTATCTGAATGGTACCAAATTAAGTAAGATCTGTAAGTACTTTTTATTTCAGTTACAAACATTGTCAGGAAAGGATGCAAAAGAAAATTTGAAAGTAAATAAGAAGGGAGAGGGGAAAAAAGGAGATGAATAGTTAGGGGATTAGAGGAGGGGGTCACAGGATCAAAGTATACTGTAATCAGTAGGCATACTGTATGTACTTGTCTGTTGACAAGTTCATACGTTTAAATACATTCCTTGACACTTGTACTGAAAGTCCTTAAACTTGTAACTTGAGTGAATGGGTACTAGAGGGAGTCTATTCTAAAGATACATCAACATTTTTATTTCCAGTACTGCTGAGATCTTCTGCCAGTTGTGTGTGTGTGTGTGTGTGTGTGTGTGTGTGTGTGTGTGTAAGACCTGGCCTCCACTGGGAGAAGCTTTGGTGCTGTGACCTATGTCTGTCTTTCTATCTGAAAAAGTCAGTTCAGAGCAATAAAGCCTAAGTAATGGGGGGGGGGGCAGGTTAGAAATTTCATAACCATGGACATGTATCAATATAAACTAAAGTCACATTAGGACATTTAAGGCAAACAATAAAATGAAGGTACAGTCTTCACCTTCTTCATATTATTGCTTCCTTTAAAACAGAACATGTTATGGGAGGAAAAAGACTTAAAATCTTATGTTCTCATAATGAAGTCTCCAGAAAATATAACAAACAAAAAAGCCATAGTTTCAAATTATAATGTTCACAACTGTCTTATTTAACAGATCTGGAACTTTAGAACTTTGCGTTCTTATTGCTACTCATAGTTCAGAGCAACTTACACTACAAGTGAGTTCATCAGCTTTTATCATTTTGTGTCACTTGTTTGTCTCAATACAACTTTTCTATACTAATAAAAATAGAAATTGTAAGCCAAATTTATATGGTAGAAAATACTTGACTATTATAAATTAAAGGCAATAAAAATAGAAAAAACTCAATTAAAAATAAAATTATGCATTTTAAATTTAAGAGCTATGCCTTCAGAGAAGTAACTTTAAATACCTAGTATCCACAACCACAAGGGAAAATTTTTGAGAAAATGAATTTTTATGTACAAACATACAGGTAAGTAGAAATGGAGTGCTACCTTGTCCTGTTAGACCAATGACTCTTACATAAAATCAAAAAGAAAAAAAAAAAATCAAGCACTTGTTCTGATGTACTACATAATTAAAATCACCCAAAGCTTTGTTAATTTACTTTGATTTCTTGTTTATTACCTTTATTTATTTATTTTTTAAATAATTATTTTAAAGATTCTATTTATTTATGAGAAAGATAGGAGGAGAGAGAAAGAACCAGATGTCAGTCACTCTGGCACGTGTGCTGCCAGGGATCAAACTCAGGACCTCATGCTTGAGAGTCTAAAGCTTTACCACTGCACCACCTCCCAGACCACATATTACCTTTATTTTTTAATTTACTGGATAGAGACAACCAGAAATGGAGAAGGAAGGGGGAGGTAGAGTGGGTGAGAAACAGTGAGACACCTGCAGCACTGCTTCATCAGTTGTAAAGCTTCCCCCCTCCCCCTACTGCAGGTGGAGATTGGGGGCTTGAACCTGGGCCCTTATGTATTGTAACATATGTGCCCAACTAGGTGTACCACCAACCAGTCTCTGTTCACTTACTTTCAAAAAAGTTAATAGAATAAGATTTCAGTGATGGATTTTAGGTTTTTAATTTGAATATCATTCTCCATAAATGTTTAGTTCTTTAACACACCCTATTAAAGTATTAGTATGCATCTTTTTTGGATAAGAAGAATGACAGCCATAAAAATATGTTATCATAATACTGGCTTTTACCATGAGTAGTAACACCACACTATTCATATGTTTGATATGATTTAGCTTCATACCCTTTATAAGCACCTACACCCCCTGCTGGAATCTATGATCATAATTTCTTTGACTTTCATAGTCTCTATAGAGAACATCTGAACAAGTAAATAAAGAGACATTCTACTCATAACAAAATTGATCATGATTTTTGCCTGAAAGAAGATAGGTTTTTGGAGAACAAACTACCTCAGAGTATTACCTTGATTATAGACATAACATACAAAGAAGCTGGAGAAAAATAAATACTAACCAAAGCACTGAAAGACTGTTTACTTATTTCCTCCTGAACTTCAGAATAATTTCTACCACCAACAACTCTGACTTAACAGCCACCTTATGCCTAGACTACTCATTTTCTCCTGAAGTCATAGTTATAACTTTTAGGAGAAGGGAGGTCAGAGTGAGATGGAGCATTATAAAAAAAATAAAAATCAAGATACCAATAATCACAGTAGTCATTTGCTGAGTTAAGGTGCTGAAAAGGCTTTCTCCAAATTTGTTTTATGGCCACCAATCATATTTTCAGCTTGAAGAAGGTATTAATTATGTTTTGGCTGTTACCATAGAAAATATTTTGACAAGAATAAAGGTAATTGTGAACATAGGATTGAAACAGGAGGAAAGTAATGCATCGGCCTTCCTGGCATTTTGTTTCACAAAGCCTTGTTCTGGTGATTTTCCAGAATTATACTTTCAGACTGGAATCCTAAAGATGGCATCAGAATCTAGCTTCAAAATGTCATGCTCATGTCTCTCTGGTTCTAGGACATACTATTTTAATAATTAGTGTTTAAAAGTTTTTATTTTTTTGGTAATGAAGAGTCCTTTTGAAGAAATAACAATTCATTTAGATCCCACCAGTACAAATTCTTTAATTAGACAAAAATCTTCAAGGTATTTTCTCTCACAAAAGAAGGTATTGTTGAGCCATCTGGACCCTCCATTGAGTTTTTATGAAAGATCAAAGCTTGAATTTAATCAGCTCCTACAGGTTAATCTCATAAAGTTAAAAAATATATATTGTTCCAAAGATTGCTAACCAAAGCCTCTCTGAGATTGTTAACTACTATCATTTGAGAATTGTTACAATGGGAAATACCAGCTTGTATTGCTTGACTTACCATAATGCATAACTTTTGTGAGTATCTTCTATTCCCACTCTCCTTTAGACCAAATTTAGACTGTAAGTCTCTATAGCAAGAAATCACAAGTGAATGTGTGGCCCAATACAATAACAAGTATACTCAAAGAATGTTCAATAATAATAGTATGAAACACTCCTTGTTTTGTGAATTTATTACTAACAGAAGATAGATATATATTAGTGAAGTGCCAACTGATATAATCACTTTGGAAAATACAAATTACTTTTAAACTGCTGAATTAGCCTGTAAAAGTTGAGTTAGTTGTCCTTCCTAATCACTTTTCATATTTCTCCACAATTATAACATCACTTGAGTAGGTAAACATGCAATGGCAACATGCAATGGTGGATCTGGAACATCAGAGAACATTCTAAAGAACTGGTGCAGCATGAGTTTCTGAAATCAGTATTATGGTGGCTAGTCACTTCACACTTAAAATTTCGTCATTTTACCCTACTATTACAAGCTGAGTGGATGGTACATGTTTACTTTGCTAGTCTATGCTTTTGCATTTTCTTCAAAAAGTTTCTCAAGTTACACAGAAATTCTGGATGGACATAGGTACTCTTTCTTATACACCTATCACATGTACAGAATAATACTATCTTCTTCAAATAGCCTTCCCTTCTCTTTTCAGCACAGGCCAAAACAGAGTTCTCCTAGACACATCATTTGTTTCTAGCTTTGGTTCCCACAGGAATATACATAAGCTATCTTCTGTTCTTCTTGCCTCACCCCCCCAAAAAATATATACACATTAGAAATTTTGAGATTTTACATTTATTTTTAAAATGTAAAATAACGTATCAAAAATTCATTAAAAGTCCAGATGTCTTTTACAAGCCAAATTCTTACAAAATTAAATTTAAATTGAGTCAAATAAGTTTAAACGATGTTTATTGAAGTAGAAACTATGCATTATAATGTTGGTGAAAAAAGTCGGGCTTTAAATAAAGATACTGGGAGTCGGGCAGTGGTGCAGCGGGTTAAGCACATGTGGCGCAAAGCGCAAGGACAGGCTTAAGGATCCTGGTTCGAGCCCCTGGCTCCCCACCTGCAGGGGAGTCGCTTCACAGGTGGTGAAGCAGGTCTGCAGGTGTCTATCTTTCTCTCCCCCTCTCTGTCTTCCCTCCTCTCTCCATTTCTCTCTGTCCTGTCCAACAACAACGATATCACTAACAGCAACAATAATAGCTAAATAATAATATTAAAAAAAATTTTTTAATTCTTAAAAAAATAAATAAAGATACTATGTCTTTATATTTATAAAAAGATAAGGTTTTGAAAACAAGATGAGGGAGTCGGGCTGTAGCACAGTGGGTTAAGCGCAGGTGGCGCAAAGCACAAGGACCGGCATAAGGATCCCAGTTCGAACCATTTCTCTCTGTCCTATCCAACAACAACAACAATAATAACTACAACAATAAAACAACAAGGGCAACAAAAGGGAATAAATAAATAAAATAAATATTAAAAAAAAATGAAAACAAGATGAAAAGGTACTGGGCTGTGGTGCACTCAATACAACACACACATTACCAAGTGCAAGAAACTGGATTAAAGTTCCTTGTCCCCACCCTGTATGGAGGAAAGCTTCATGAGTGGTGGAGCAGTGCTGTAGGTGTCTCTCTTTCTCTCTTCCCCTCACTCTCTATGCCTCTCTGTTTGTATCAAACAAAAAAAAGGAGAAAATAAGACAAGATAATTGATTGATCTACATATCATTAGAATTTTGAGGAAGCCCAGAAGTGGTACACCTGGTAGAACACACATATTACAATGCACAAGGACACAGGTTCAAGTCCCTGGTCCTCATCTACAGGGGAAAGCTTTGCCAACTGATAAAGCAATAATGTAGCGTGCTCTCTCTCTCTCTCTCTCCAACCCCCTCCCCCACCTTCCCTCCCTCCATTTATCCCTCCCCATCTCCTGTCAATTTCTATCAAAAAATAAATAAATAGAATTGTGGTCTAGAGTATGGGATTATAATCAGGTTTTATATCCTTTTTCTTTTCTGTAGTTTCTAACTTTTTTTTTTTTTTTGCCTCCAGTGTTACTGCTGGGGCTAGGTGCCTGCACCACGAATCCACTGCTCCTAGAGGATATCCCCCCCCCCCCTTTTTGCCCTGGTTGTTTTATCACTTTTGTGGTTTTTATTGTTATTGTTATTAATGTCATTGTTGTTGGATAGGACAGAGAGAAATGGAGAGAGGAAGGGAAGACAGAGAAGTGAAAAGAAAGACACTGGCAGACCTGCTTCACTGCTTGTGAAGCAACTTCCCCCTGCAGAGGGGAACCAGGGGCTCCAACCAGAATCCTTAAGACAGTCCTTGCCCTTCACGCTATGTGCTTAACCCGCTGCGCTACCACCCGACCAACAGTTTCTAACTTTTTACAATAAACAGACTATTTTTTAAAATCTTGCTTTCCCCTCCTTTAGTTGCCCTTGTTGTTTTATTGTTGTTGTAGTTATTATTGTTGTTGTTATTGATGTCGTCGTTGTTGGATAGGACAGAAAGAAATGGAGAGAGGAGGGGAAGACAGAGAGGGGGAGAGAAAGACACCTGAAGGCCTGCTTCACCACCTATGAAGAGACTCCCCTGCAGGTGGGGAGCCAGGGGCTCAAATTGGGATCCTTAGGCAGGTCCTTGCTTAGGCGCCATGTGCGCTTAACCCACTGCGTTTCCGCCCGACCCCCAACAGACTATTTCTTTTTTCTTTTTTCTTTTTTTTTTTTTTTTTAGTATATCTTGTTTATTTTCATTGAGGTGTAGTTAGGGTTAGTTTACAAGGCTGTCATATACAATACAATATACATTTTTTAAAATAATTTATTTCTTTATTGGGGAATTAATGTTTTACATTCAACAGTAAATACAATAGTTTGTACATGCATAACATTCCCCAGATTCCCATTTAACAATACAACCCCCACTATGTCATTCATCATCTTTCATGGACCTGTATTCTCCCCTCCCACCCACCCACCCAGACTATTTCTTACATAATTAAAAACTTGCTATTGTTTGGTGATTGGTGGAAACTAAGCTTTTGGTGGTGAGCATGATGTAGTATATACAGATGTTGATTTATAATGCTGTATAACTAGAGTTTTTATAATGTTATAAGCCAATGTCCTTTAAAAATTAATTTTAAAATTCATTCAATTAAAAATAATTTGAGGGGGGACGGTGTGGTGGCGCACCTGGTTGAGCGCACATGTGACAATGCTCAAGGTTGCGGGTTCGAACCCCCAGTACCCACCTGCAGGAGGAAAGCTTTGCAAATAATGAAGCAATGTTGCATGTGACTCTCTTGTCTCTCTCTCTCTTTATCACCCCCTCGCTCTAGGTTTCTGGCTATCTCCAATAAATAAAGATAATAACAAAAGATAATTTGGGAGTCGGGGGCTGTAGCGCAGCGGGTTAAGCGCAGGTGGCGCAAAGCACAAGGACCGGCATAAGGATCCCGGTTCGAACCCTGGCTCCCCACCTGCCGGGGAGTCGCTTCACAGGAGGTGAAGCAGGTCTGCAGGTGTCTATCTTTCTCTCCTCCTCTCTGTCTTCCCCTCCTCTCTCCATTTCTCTCTGTCCTATCCAACAACGACAACAACAATAATAACAACAACAAGGGCAACAAAAGGGAATAAATAAATAAAAATAAATAAAATTTAAAAAAAAAAGAAAAATGTAAGCCTGCAGAGCAGTGCCTATTCTACTTTACAGTGAATTGTTAACCAAATTGCAGAGTTAACAATAAAAAAAATATTAAAAAAAAAAAAAAAAAAAAGATAATTTGAGGGGCCAAGTGATGGTGCATCTGGTTAAGTTCAGATATTACAGAGAACAAGGTCCCAGGTTCAAGTGCCTGGTCCCCACTTGCAGGGGGGGAAGCTTCACAAGTGGTGAGGACTACAGGTGGCCCTTTCCCTCTCTACCTCCGTCTCTCTTCTCAGTTTCTCTCAGTCTCTAGCCAACAATAAATAAATAAATAAAAATATTTTAAAAATAATTTGAATAGGGGGTCGGGCAGTAAGGGCAGCGGGTTAAGGGCACACGTGGCGCAAAACGCAAGGACCAGCATAAGGATCTCCGTTTGAGCTCCCTGCTCCCCACCTGCGGGGGTGGGAAGGGGGGAGGGGAGAGGGCCACTTCACAAGTGGTAAAGCAGGTCTGTAAGTGTCTGTCTCTCCCCCTCTCTATTCCCTTCCTCTCTAGATTTCTCTCTGTCCTATCCAGCAACAATGACAGCAATAACAACAATAATAACAATAACAAGGGCAACAAAAGGGAAAAATGATTTGAATATAGATTATAGTGATGTTGCAAATTGAGAGCCCATTTATAAAGCAAGTTAAGATAAAATATTGTGAAGCAGTTGAACTGCCTTATATGTATCTATTTTCTCTTATCTGTTTCCCACTCTCACTCATGCTTCTTCCTTTCTTTTTTTACTTTTTATTTCTCTATCTTCTTTTCCTTCTTCTTTGTCCTTTGAGCCTTCAACAAACCACCATGGGCATTGCTTGGTTCCATCAGAAGCTGATGTAATGGAATAAAATGGTCTAGGCAAATGTATTATTATTATTATTATTATTATTATTATTATTGGCAAATGTATTATTACCACAATACTATTATACTGCCATTGATGACTTTTAAAAAATTTATTAGAAACTAAGACATATCAGTCAAAATCATATATGTATCATAATAGTTTAGTGACTCCTGGTTTCTTTTTTATTTATTTATTTAAATTTTAATTTCTTTATTGAGGAATTAATGTATTACATTCAACAGTAAATACAATAGTTTGTACATGCATAACATTCCCCAGTTTCCCATTTAACAATACAACCCCCACTAGGTCCTCTGTCATCCTTCATGGATCTGTATTCTCCCCACCCACCCACCCCAGAGTCTTTTACTTCGGTGCAATACACCAATTCCATTTCGGGTTCTACTTGTGTTTTCTTTTCTGATCTTGTTTTTCAACTTCTGCCTTAGAGTGAGATCATCCCATATTCATCCTTCTGTTTCTGACTTATTTCACTCAACATGATTTTTTCAAGGTCCATCCAAGATCGGCTGAAAACGATGAAGTCACCATTTTTTACAGCTGAGTAGTATTCCATTGTGTATATAGACCACAACTTGCTCAGCCACTCATCTGTTGTTGGACACCTGGGTTGCTTCCAGGTTTTGGCTATTACAGATTGTGCTGCCAAGAACATATGTGTACACAGATCTTTTTGGATGGATGTGTTGGGTTCCTTAGGATATATCCCCAGGAGAGGAATTGCAGGGTCATAGGGTAGGTCCATTTCTAGCATTCTGAGAGTTCTCCAGACTGTTCTCCACAGATGTTGGACCAATTGACATTCCCACCAGCAGTGCAGGAGGGTTCCTTTGATCCCACACCCTCTCCAGCATTTGCTGCTGTTACCTTTTCTGATGTATCACATTCTCACAGGAGTGAAGTGATAGCTCATTGTTGTCTTGATTTGCATTTCTCTGACAATCAGAGAATTGGAGCATTTTTTCATGTGTTTCTTGGCCTTTTGGATCTCTTCTGTGATGAATATTCTGTCCAAGTCCTCCCCCCATTTTTGGATAGGGTTATTTGTTATCTTGTTGTTGAGTCTGGCAAGCTCTTTATATATGTTGGTTATTAAACTCTTGTCTGATGTATGACATGTAAAGATCTTCTCCCATTCTGTGAGGGGTCTCTTAGTTTGGGAAGTGGTTTCTTTTGCTCTGAAGAAGCTTTCTAATTTGATGTAGTCCCATAGGTTTATACTTGCTTTAGTCTTCTTTGTAATTGGATTTGTTTCATTGACAATGTCTTTAAAATTTATGAGGAAAAGAGTTCTGCCAATATTTTCCTCTAAATAGCTGATAGTTTGTGGTCTAACATCCAAGTCCTTGATCCACTTGGAATTTACTTTTGTATTTGGTGAAATACAGTGATTCAGTTTCATTCTTCTGCATGTTTCAACCCATTGTTTCCAACACCATTTGTTGAAGAGACTCTGCTTTCCCCATGTAATAGTCTGGGCCCCTTTGTCAAAGATTAGATGTCCATAGGTGTGGGGTCTCATTTCTGGGCTCTAAGTTCTATTCCACTGGTCAGTGTGTCTATTCATGTTCCAGTACCAAGCAGTTTTGATGACAATGGCCCTATAATACAGTTTGAGATCTGGGAGTGTGATGCCTCCAGTTCTGTTCTTTTTTCTCAAGATTATTTTGGCAATTCTAGGTCTTTTCTGGTTCCAGATAAACATTTGTAGCATTTGTTCTAGTCTCCTAAAAAATGTGCTTGGGATCTTGATGGGAATAGCATTAAATTTGTAGATGGCTCTGGGTAATATATTCATTTTGATGATGTTAATTCTTCCAACCCAAGAACATGGAATATCTTTCCACTTCTTTGTGTCTTTTTCAATTTCTTTGAGTAGTGACTCATAATTTTCAGTATACAAGTCTTTCACTTCCTTGGTTAGATTTACTCCTAGATATTTTATTGTTTTTGTTGCTATAGTAAAAGGAATTGATTTCTGGATTTCAATTTCTTCTAACTTACTGTTTGCATAGAGGAATGCCACTGACTTTTGAATGTTAATTTTGTAGCCTGACACCTTACTGTATTGCCTGATGATTTCCAAAAGCTTCTTGCTGGATTCCTTAGGTTTTTCCATGTATACTATCATGTCATCTGCAAATAAGGAGAGTTTGACTTCTTCTCTTCCAATCTGTATCCCTTGAATTCCTTGCTCCTGCCTGATTGCTATGGCAAGAACTTCCAACACTATGTTGAATAGTAATGGTGATAGTGGGCAGCCCTGTCTAGTACCTGATCTGAGTGGAAATGCTTCCAGTTTTTCACCATTGAGTATGATGTTGGCTGAAGGTTTGCTATATATAGACTCCACTATCTTCAGGAATTTTCCATCTATTCCCATGTTTTTGTAGTGTTTTGATCATAAAGAGATGTTGTATTTTGTCAAAGGCTTTCTCTGCATCTATTGATATGACCATGTGATTTTTGGTCTTGCTTTTGTTGATGTGATGGATCACATTGATTGATTTACGTATGTTAAACCAACCTTGCATGCCTGGGATAAACCCCACTTGGTCATGATGGACAACATTTTTGATATACTGCTGTATCCGGTTGGCTAGAATTTTGTTCAATATTTTTGCATCTGTGTTCATCAGAGATATTGGTCTGTAGTTTTCTTTTTTAGTTGTGTCCCTGTCTGCTTTTTGTTGTTCTTCTTCTAGGTCTTTAAGCTGTGAAATCAGGCTGTTTATTTGTGCTTTTTCTTGTTTCCTAATGTGTGCTTGTATAGCTATGAACTTCCCTCTTAGGACTGCTTTAGCTGTGTCCCAAATATTTTGATAGCTTGTGTCTTCATTTTCATTGAACTCTCGAAACATTTTGATTTCTTCCTTGATTTCCTCTTTGACCCAGAAGTTGTTAAGAAGTGTACTGTTGAGCTTCCACATTTTGGGACTGTTACTAATCTTTTGTTGATTGTTAAGTGTTAGTTTAGTTCCACTGTGGTCTGAGAAGATGCTTGGGATGATTTCAGTGCTCTTGAATTGGCTGATGCTGTCTTTGTGGCCTAACATATGGTCTATCCTTGAGAATGACCCATGTGGATTTGAGTAAAATGTGTATTCCAGTTTCTTGGGATGAATGACTCTGAAAATGTCCAATAGTTCTAGTTTATCTATCTCTTCATTTAGCTCCCTTATGTCTTTATTGATTTTCTGCTTGGATGATCTGTCAAGTTGAGAGAGTGGGATGTTGAAGTCCCCTACTATGATTGTGTTGCTGTTAATATATTGCTGTAGCTCTTTCAGTAGAAGTTTGATATATTTAGATTGCTTCTCATTGGGTGCATAGATGTTAATAATTGTTAAGTCCTCTTGATTGACTGATCCTCTGAGCATTAAGTAGTGTCCATTCCTATCTTTTTTAATCTTATCTATTTTAAAGTCTATCTTGTCAGATATGAGAATAGCTGTTCCTGCCCTTTTTGAGGGCCATTGGCTTGTATGATAGTTTTCCATCCTTTCACTTTAAGTCTGTGTTTGTCTTGTTGAGTTAGGTGGGTTTCCTGTAGACAGCATATTGTTGGGTTGTGTTTTCTGATCCATCTTCCTACTCTATGTCTTTTAATAGGTGAATTCAGGCCATTGACATTTATTGATATCAAAGGATTGAAGATATTTTAACGCCATTCTTGTAGAATTTTACAGTGTTTTGATATATGTCCTATTTGTGGTGGTCTGCTTGTTTATAGGAGACCTTTCAGAACTTCTTTCAGGGCAGGCTTGGTGATGGTTGCTTCCTTCAACTGTTGCTTGTCTGAGAAGGTTTTGATGCTTCCATCTAGTCTGAATGACAGTCTAGCAGGATATAGTATTCTTGGCTGAAAGCCTTTCTCATTGAGCACTCGATAGATATCTTGCCATTCTCTTCTGGCCTGTAGTGTTTGTATGCAGAAGTCTGCTGCTAATCTTATGGGTTTTCCTTTGTAGGTGACTCTTTGTTTTTCTCTTGCAGCCTTCAGGATGCTTTCTTTATCCTTATTGCTTTCCATTCTAAGTATGATATGTCTTGGTGTCTTTAGGTCTGGGTTAATTCTGTTTGGGACCCTCTGGACTTGTTGAATCTTTATGTCTTTGATGTTGTCTAGACTAGAGAAATTTTCAGCTATTATGGCCTGGCAAATACTTTCTTCCTCTCCTTGTCTTTCTTCCTCTGGTATGCCAATAATGCATATATTGTTTCTTTTGAAGTCATCCCATAAGACTCTGTTGTTGTTTTCAGCATCTCTTAATCTCTGTTTGAGATCTCTTACTTCTTTTTTAGTTGTCTCTAATTCATCCTCAATCTTGCTAATTCTGTCTTCAGCCTCATAGATTCTATTCTCTCTTCCCTCTACTGTTTTCTGGAGTTCATCTATTTTGTTGCCTTGCTCTGATACTGTTTTAGCTTGTTTAGCTAGTTGCATTCTTAGCTCAGCAATTTCAGCTTTCAGCTCTCTAATAACCATGAGATAAATAGTATTTTCTTCCATATTCTCATTTGTTGTTCCTGTATTTCTGTTTACAATTTTTTCAAGTTCTTTACTCACTCCTGTTATTATTTCCTTAGCTAATGTTTGGATGTTGAACTCGTTATTTTGTGCTTCACCCTCTGGAGGACTTTTAGCTGGACTCTTGTCCTGGTTCGATTCTCCAATATTTTTTCTTGTTGTTTTAACCATGTTATATATTATGTTATGAGTTCCCTTTATCAGTACTTTTCAAATTATTGATCACTATTGCCTGGATTGACTTGTGTCTAAGTAAGTTAATTAAAGGGTTTACAGTGGTGGAAATTAACAGTTGTTTCAATCCCTGAGTTGGAGCTCAGTGGTTTAAAAGCCTCTTTTTTTTTCTTCCCTGTAGGCTATGGGAGCCTGAGGGCTTTTAAACTATCAATAGGCTTCTTAGCTTAATCACTGACTCCTGACCAAGAGATAAAGCAGGGTGTGGCAGAGATAATCCAGTGGTTATGCAAAGAGACTTTCACAGCCCCTCAGCTATGCCATGGAGGTATAGGTCTTCTCCTGAGTTTCCTGGTTAGATCTCTGTCCCCTGGTGTCCCTCCCTGTCGCTGCTCCAGATTCTGAGGGCAGTAGCAATGGAGACTCAGAGTTGCACTTCGTTGAATCTCTGGGGAGTCCTCTCCTCCCTTCTGCTGTCCCCTTGTTGGTGGAGCAGATTGGAGGTGGTGTCTCAACTGATAAACTGCTGAACTGTTAGCAGTCACTTAATCTCTCCTTAGGCTCCTCTCTCCTCTCTGTCACCAGCCACACGTGTTTGTACTCACCGGTGATTTACTGGGTTCCTGTGGTCATTCTAGTCCTGTCTTGTTTCGGTCCCGGGTGGTCTCCTTTGGTATTCCTAGTTGATCCAGGAGAGGAGAGGAGAGGAGAGTAGAGAAAGCGATCTGCTCGACTCCTGGTTTCTAATGTAAGCTTTCCATTACCATTGCCTAGCCTAATAAAGTTATACTGTTTCCATATATTGACTGTTTAAAAAACAGGAATTGTCAGTAGTTTCCATAATGTTGATAAAACTGATACTCTGATATTTCCCTTTGAATCATAGGTTTTTAATAAAGTATGTTCTCTTTGTATATTTTTGCCTCTGACTTGCTGACACTTGGGCTTTCCTTGGCTCCTGTCACAACAAGGAACTGAGGGATGCTCTTCTAAGTCACAGCATTTAACTTGTAGTGTTCCTCTTCCATTATATATATATTTAAAAAAATGATTTAATAATGATTGACAAGGTTGTGGGATAAGAGGGGTACAATTACATACAGTTCCCATCACCAGAGTTCTGTATCCCACCCACTCCACTGGAAGCTTTCCTATTCTTTATCCATCTGGGAATATGGACCAAAGATCCTTATGGGGAGCAGAGTGTGGAAGGTCTGGCTTTTGTAATTGCTACGCTGCTGGACATGGGTGTTGACAGGTTGATCCATACCCCCAACCTATTTCTATCTTTCCCTAGTGGGGTAGGGCACTGGGGAGGTGAGGTTCCAGGACATATTGGTGAGGTTGTCTGCCCAGGAACCTCCAGTTATATTCTCCATTAGGTATAGCCTAATTCACTTTAAACTACAAGTTTAAAGTAAAGATAAAAATGGACTTGCAGGACCATAGGTAAAAATGGGCAAATATATTTAGATATATGGTAGATGGTATTTAAATACAGATAGATGGTAATAATAGTCAATTTTGTGAGAACTACTGCAGTTCCCAGTAGAGGAAATAGGGGCACAGAACTCTGGTGGTGAGAAAAGTGTGGAATTATACCCCTGTTATCTTATAATTTTGCAAATCAATCTTAAATTACTAATAAAATTTTTATGGCTAAAAAAAAAAAAGATAAAAATGGCCTTACACAGCTTTCTAGTCCTTTTTCCAGCCATGACATCATCTTCCCAGACAATAACTTAGATCCACTTGCATATCAGATGTCAGGCTCAGGAAAAATAAATAAATAAATAAAACACTAGTATAGTCATGGGCTCTTTGGAATATAACTAAAATAGGACTACTAACTATCTACAAAACAGAGACCCCCCAACTCTTCATATTAAACTTTCCAGCCTTTAGGTTCATGATTAGTCAACAATTTGCTTGGCTTTATATGTTAACTCTTTTTTTCAGATGCTAATATAAAGCCAACCGAACTTCCCTGGGCACACGACCCCACCAATGTGTCCTGGAGCCCTGCTTTCCCAGAACCCCGTCCCACTAGGGAACGAGAAAGACAGGCTGGGAGTATGGATTGACCTGCCAATGCCCATGTTCAGCACAGTAGCAATTACAGAAGCCAGACCTTCTACCTTTTGCACCCCATAATGACCCTGGGTCCATACTCCCAGAGGGATAAAGAATAGGAAAGCTATCAGAAGAGGGGATGGGACACAGAGTTCTGGTGGTGAGAATTGTGTGGACTTGTACCCCTCTTATCCTATGGTTTTTGACAGTGTTTCCTTTCTATAAATAAAAATAAAAAAATGGCCTTACAACTGTACAAAGGAATACTGGGTAGTTCAGGAGACTGTGCAGTAGATAAGGCATTAGACTCTCAAACATGAGATCCGAGTTCAATCCTTGGCAGCATGTGTGCCAGTGTGATGTTTGGTTCTTTCTGTCTCTCTTATCTTTCTCATAAATAAATAAATAAATAAATAAATAAATAAATTTCAAAAAGTCTTTGTAAGTTTATTACTGCAAAGGAAACATTCCTCATTCTACTTCAAATGACACTGTGAATTCAATTATAAATTTCAATACTGAGATAAATTATATGTTTTTTTGATAATAGTTATACAAGGTTTGGTAGAGCATTGTCTTATTGTGACCAGTGTCCTTACTAATTGAAGAAACCAATGAAACAGAAATGTGTGCGGAGTGAATTATATTACTCATACATAATACACACATTGTGTATAGTTACTATATATTGTTAACAATAGATTTTATAAATAGTAACCCATGTAACTTTATCATATATCTTTATAGCCAATTTTGAAAATTCAAAAAAAAAGTAATATTGGGGCACACATTCATCACTAGTTTAAAGATCACTGAGTGAGTCAGGAGACCTGAAGTTTTACCTTTAGAAATCATTGAATCTCTCTAAACTGATGTCTCCACATCTATCCCTCTTCCATTCTAGCATCTCATTCAGAATTATTTTGTAGGGCTTGCTTATAGACCAGGCTTCATCTTTCCCTGGTTCACACTTAATACTGACCCAAGCCTACAACCATACCCAGGATAAACCTGTTATTCTTAGCTTCCCTGTTGGTTTTTGTCTGGAGCTCTTACCTCATCCTTCCCTATTTGAAGAAAAACAAAGAAGCTTCTTCTAATTTCTAATCCCACAGTTCTTTATACTCTTATAATATATTCATCGATGTGCTCCTTCCTGACATACATTCCAGAGCATTCCGTAGCCCATCCTGGGTCTCCACAATCTAGTTTAGTAATTTATTCAGGCTGCTCATGGTCTTATCCATGTGTTTTCTTCCTTCTGTCATTTATCATTTATACTATTCCCATCTTTAGCCCAGAAAACTACTAATCTGTCTAAATGAACTTGCCTGTTATAGATAAAAAGCAGAAATGCAATAATACAATATGTAGTCTTAGGCAACTGGATTTTTTTTTTACTTAGCATAACATTTTGAAGTGAATTTAGGCTTTATGTATGTGTTAGTAATTCTTTTTCTTTGCTTTGCTGAACAGTATTCCATTATGCATAATGATATTACTTTCATATTTATCTCTTAAACAGTTGGGTTAACATTTAGATAGTTTCCACTTTCTGGCTATTGTGAATAATGTTGCTATGTGAGTGCATACAGATGCTTGTATGGGAGATAAATAGCATAATGGTTATGAAAAGAGACACTCATGCCTAAGACTTCAAAGCCCTAGGTTCAATTCCCCCTGCACCACCATAATCTAGAGCTAAACAGTGCTCTGGTAAAAATAAACAAACAAACAAACACTTATGTGGATATATTTCTTGGGTGGATGCCTATAGGAAAAATTCAGTGGCCATATATTGGATTGTTGGAAAAGTCATGACATATTTTTCTTTTTTTAATGATATATTTTTCTAAGCAAAAAAAATGCATGATGACATTTCCAACAACCCACTTGTAAAATTTATATTTAACCTTACAAGAAAATGCCAAGCATTTTCCAAACTGGTTGTACCATTTTACATTCCTGTCAACAATGTACAGTTTTGCTTGCTTACAATACTACTTTTCCCCTAATTTGAAAGATGTTATAAATTATTCAAAGTCATTGAATAAAATATTTCCCTCTTCTAAAGCATTATTTTAAATTAATTAATTAATTAATTTTATAAGAGCACTTCTCAGCTTTGGTTTATAGTAGTGCAAGGGATTGAACCTGCACTTTGGAGCCTTAGGCATGAGAATCTGTTTGCATAACCATTATGCTATCTACCCCCACCCTTTTCTAAAATATTCTTACAACCAGTCTGCTTTCTTTCTAGCTTAAACAGGGGAGCTTCTTGTCAGTTATCATATTTGATTTTGTTGTAGAAAGAGTACACTCATTCTGTTAAAAATCTACATGAAGAACTATTAAGTAGTAAGCTATATGCTCCCAGATCCATGACAACAGGGATATCTGTCTTAATACCATGAGCCTTGAACAGGATTTTTGAGGCACTTCAGTTCAGTAAAAAGTAACTACAATTAACTTCCTTCATGGTCCTCGATCCATTTTTCAGTAAGTATTTTTGAAAATGAGTTTACTCTTTTAAGTCAAGGGAATACAGTTTATAAGCATTTTTTAAAGAACTCTTTACTTGAAACCTTGAAACACTGCCGTGTGTTTTAATACTTTGCAGTACAAAGCAACTTCTTGGCCCCAAAAAATCATGTGCCACAGAGATTTAAGAATTAGAAAGGACCCCCACACCTATGGGCATCTAATCTTTGATAAGGGCCCAAAGTATTAAATGGAAGAAGGAGGCTCTCTTCAATAAATGGTGCTGGGAAAACTGGGTTATAACACGCAGAAGAATGAAACTGAACCACCTTATCTCACCAGAAACAAAAATCAACTCCAAATGGATCAAAGACCTGGATGTCAGACCGGAAACTATCAAATACTTAGAGGAAAACATTGGTGGAGCACTTTTCCACCTACACCTCAAGGACATCTTTGATGAAACAATCCCAATTGCAAGGAAGACTAAAGCAGAAACAAACCAATGGGATTACATCAAATTTGAAAAGCTTCTGCACAGCCAAAGAAACTATCACACAAAGAGACCCCTCACAGAATGGGAGAAGATCTTCACATGTCAAACATCAGACAAGAGACTAATCACCAAAATATACAGAGAACTCAGCAAACTTAGCACCAAAAAAGCAAATGACCCCATCCAAAAATGGGCAGAGGATATGAACAAGACAGTCACTTCAGAGGAGATCCAAAAGGCTAACAAACATATGAAAAACTGTTCCAGGTCACTGATTGTCAGAGAGATGCAAATAAAGACAACATTGAGATACCACCTCAGTCCTGTGAGAATGGCATACATCAAAAAGGACAGCAGCAACAAATGTTGGAGAGACTGTGGGGACAGAGGAACCCTTCTGCACTGCTGGTGGGAATGTAAATTGGTCCAGCCTCTCTGGAGAGCAGTCTGGAGAACTCTCACAAGGCTAGAAATAGACCTTCCATATGACCCAGTAATTCCTCTCCTGGGGATATACCCCAAGGATTCCATAATGCCCAATCAAAAAGATGTGTGTACATCTATGTTCATAGCAGCACAATTCATAATAGCTAAAACCTGGAAGGAACCCAGATGCCCAACATCAGATGAGTGGCTGAGAAAGCTGTGGTACATATACACAATGGAATACTATGCAGCTATTAAGAACAATGAGCCCACTTTATCTGACCTATCTTGGACAGAGCTAGAAGGAATTATGTTAAGTCAGCTAAGTCAGAAAGATAAAGATGAATATGGGATGTCCCCACTCATCAACAGAAGTTGAGAAAGAAGAACAGAAAGGGAAACTAAAAGCAGGATCTGATTAAATCGAGAGCAGGGCACCAATGTAAAAACCCTGTGGTGAAGGGGAGGGTGCCCATTGGGCTTCCTGGCACGGCAGGGGGTGGGGGAGCGGGGGTGGGTGGTGGGGATGGGACACAGTCTTTTGGTGGTGGGAGTGGCGTTTTTGTACAATCCTATTAAAGTGTAAACATATAAACCACTATTTAATTAATATGAGAGGCGAAAAACTGATGTTATGTCTAGAACTTCTTAAAACACAGACTGAGTCTTTTTAACACATAGGCTGTCTTTGATATGTTGTCTCTCCCAAAAGCCTAGACCAGGGAGAACAGAAGCAACCGACAACACAGCTATATACAAGATGCTGGGTATTATACCCCAAACCCTATCAAAGGGACTTTCCAAAGTTAACCCTATCACTAAATAATGTGACAATAACAATAACTATCCATTGTCTTCTTGAACCCTAAGACAGCAGGAACCTCACATTTCCACTATAGAGCCTGTATTTCCCCCAGTCCTGGAACCTTAGGGTGGGGCTCACTTTTCCGCATGCTGCTCTCAATCCAAATCAAATAATATTGCATCCGCGGATCGCAACCTAATCAACGCAACGAGTGCCACCCCAGCATGCTTCACTTCAGACTGTGACCAGAGACTTCAGGTGTGGAATGACAACCCTTCAGCTTCATCAGGTGAGACCTTTCCTTTCATAGTATTCTCTAATTCCATTCCAGGTGTTCCACTCCCCAATAAAGTCCCCAAACCTAGATATAGTCCAGGTCCCCTGAGATAGAGCATAGGTTCACCCGTGCCCATAAACTAGGGGAAAAATATATACCTGAAAGCAGAAGTACACAAGAGCATGCAGGGAGTACCCCCCAACACTTCATCTGCACTATTACAGTCTTTAGGTCCATGATTGTTCAACAATTTGTTTGGCTTTGTATGTTAACTCTCTTTTCAGCCACCAGGTTCCGTATGCCAGCAAGATGCTGACCAGACTTCCCTGGACAGACGACCCCATCAATGTGTACTGGAGCTCCACTTCCTCAGAGCCCCACCCTACTAGGGAAAGAGAGAGGCAGACTGGGAGTATGGATCGACCAGTCAATGCCCATGTTCAGCAGGGAAGCAATTACAGAAGCCACACCTTCCACCCTCTGCAACCCACAACGACCCTGGATCCATACTCCCAGAGAGATATAGAATGGGAAGGCTATCAGGGGAGGGGAGGGGAGATGGAGATCGGGTTATGGGAATTGTGCGGAATTGTACCCCTCTTATTCTGTGGTTTTGTTAATGTTTCTTTTCTTAAAAAAAAAATTAGAAAGGAGCAAAGGCTGCTACAGTTTGGATACTCACTTCTGATTTACTATGTGTGCATCTGCAGTATAACCTTAGGGTTTATGTTACTGTGGTACGTACCCTAAGTGTCATCTTTACTCTTCTAAAAGAGCTCAGACTTTGAAGTGTTCCGTGTGTTCACCTTGTATTGAAACAGGATGATGACAATTCTTAGAATTTACCTGAGGGCAAAACTCTTCACTCTTCCCAATCATCTCATCAGCTACTTCACTTTCACCAGCTGGCATAGCCTACTTTTCGGATAAGTTATTCTTTTTAAGCTAAATCATCACAGTAGGTATTTACAAAAGTATTTTCAGATGAAACACTACTATTTGTACCTGAAGTTTAGAACGAATGCTTGCCTATTAGACTGTTCACAGATATAGAGATTAAACTATTTTTTTTAAAGTTACTTAGAGGAAATCTCATTTGAAAATGACAATCTATACAAAAAGAAAATATTTTAGGAGTGTTGAAAATCTAGCTATACAGGAACTCTTCAGCCCCTTATTTTTTTTAATGTTGATCTAAATCTTGATTTTAATTTTGAGTTTAATTCTGATGAGAACTCAATTATTTGACAGTGATATGTATTATGTACAATATGGTTATTTTTTGTTTATTCAGGCTTTATATATGAAATATGTCTGGAGTTTTTTTCTGAAAAATTCAAACATTATTTCAAATCTGTTGGTAAAAATTATATGAATTAGTAGGGACTGGAAGATAGCTCACTCAATAGAACATGCACTTTACCTGCATGAGGGGTGTGAGAGCACCAGACATCATACAAGGGGGAGCTTTATAAATCGTAGAGACGTGCTATGGTGTTTCTCTTTCCCTCTCCCCCCCATCTCCAGCCTCTAGAGATTAAAGGCCAAAATATAACATGAATAACTAAATGATTTGGAAGTAAAAATATAAAAATATTAAGTAATTATCTCAGAGTAATTTTCTAAAAATATAGTCATCATATACATCATCTTATATACTTTAAGATTTACTTTATTTATCACATTTGAGAGCTCAAATGAGAAAGAGAGAGGTAGATATAGAGAAAATCCAGAGTATAAGTCTGGTTATGTGATGTTTGGGACAGAACCAGAACGCTTAGACATGTAAGCCCAGTGTTCTACCAGTTCAGCCATCTCCCCAATTGCCTTATATATTTTTTTATACAATATGCTTCCTTAGAATTTTTTTTAAAATGATATTTTTCAGTATTGCACATACTAATCATATCTTCTTAGTCGTACTGTTCCTTAGAATTACACTTACTCAAAGAATATAACCAACAAGAGTTTTGAAACTTGGGTTTTTTGGAATACTATTATGCTATTCTTATTCATTCTTATCTATGAAATTCTATTATGTGACAAAGAATGTGCAAATATGAAAGGCATCATTCCTGCTGAAATGAGTATATTTTCAGTGTCCTAGGATTGGATCTTAACTGAGAAGTAGGCCCGAAGTTTACTTTTTTTAAAAAAAGTAAAGAGCAATAATCCAATTTCTATAATTCTAAAATACCTTTATTATTTACTATTTCTTATTTTAAACTTTGAAAGAAAAGATAGATGAAAGGAAGAAATATAGGTGCAGAGAGATGTAGAGATAAATACAGATTGTTTTCTGAATAATGATTATTTGAACTAATGAGCTAAATTGCTCAAATTACTTTGGAGCTTAGGGTGTTTTTAGACTCACATTCTGAAAAGTTAGAGACACATTGAATCAACTCTTTTATTTTTCTCTCTTCTGTTGTCAAATTTGTAGTCTTGTGGTTTTGGTTTTCGTAGTCTCTAGGTTAGTACCTTACTGCCAAACAACTAGGAGGCCATTCCAAGACAGAGTAAAAAGTCTTGTTTTAACTGGCATGTGACTGTTTTTATTTGGGTTTCTGAGGAATCTGGAAGTCTGCAACTCATTCATAATAAGGGAATTCCACAAATTCCATTTCATAAAATCTGCCCCTCCTTCATAAGCTGTTTCCATGCCCCCCCCCCCCCGCCCCAGTGTAACTAAGCCTTTATCAGGACATTCCAAGAAAAGCGATAGAGGAAAGTGTTTTAAACTATCTTGAGGTAGTTCAGTGGGTAGAGTGCATTCCTGCTAAGCATGTCCCAGATTTGATCCCCTGCACATTACACATTCCAGAGTAAGTAGTACTCTTATCTCTTTCTCATAAAACAAATATGCCTACAAACAAATAAGCAAATATTTGGGGGAAAAAGTGACAAACAAAGCAAAGAAGTCTTACTCATCAAGTCCTCTTGGTGGTGGTAACAGAAGCTGCAGCAAAGTGGTATAGAACAGTAATAACTGTGACTTGGGAGGTGGCAGTTGTAGAACTTTAGATTTGCAAACATGAGATTCTGAGTTTGTTTCCTGTCACCACTTACACCAAATTGCTGCTCAGGTTTCTCTCTCTTTTCCTTCTTTGTAGCTTGTAAAGTAAAGAAAATTAGTTGTTTTTTTTTTTTTTTTTAAAAAAAGAGAGAAAATAATTACAATCTAACACTTAAATCAACCTTTTAAAACTAATTTAGAAAAATCTAAAAACACCAAAATTTTCACATGTATTAGTTGATTTAATACTAATAGAAGTCACAAATCTTTAGTGATGTGTGTGATTTCTCATCTTATTTAAAGAAAAACTAGGTTTTGCTGTGTTCACAGTTTTTTGACCTAAATATCTTCTTAGTTTTTCCTGCAAATGCAAAGTTTATCTGGATTTTAAGTACTTCAAATATAAAGAGAAATGGGCAGATTCTATAACAAAGAAGAGGCTTTACATTGCAAGGAAAGATTACTCCTGTGACATCTTGATTTCTGAGAATACAGCAGTATGAGAGCTCTCCATACATGAGAATCACTTTCTTTTGATGTGAGGGTGAAACTTTAATTAAAGTTAATGAGAGTAACTGGAGAAATGGCTCAACTGGCAGAACATTAGGCTTGCATGTCTGAAGTTCCCTGTTTAATCCCCCACACCATATGTGCCAGAATTCTCTGGTTTCTTCCTCTCCTCTCTCTGTATCATGTGCAACTCTTTCTTTCATATCCTACAAATGAAGTAAATTAAAAAAAAATAATAGTTAGCATGGGCATCCAGGAAAGTGGCACAGTGAGTTAGACTGTAGTTCAGAACTTGATCTCAGGATTACAAGTGGCAGCATGACACTCTGGCTGTCTTTTTCCTTCTCATTAATAAAAACATCTTTAAATAATAAAGTAAATGAGGGTGGGCCACATACATGATGGCAAGCATGGAATTCACAGATGATAAGAGCAGCAGAGATTCAGAACATTCTGTTAAGGTAGCAGCTAGTTTGTTAAATTATAATAAGAGTTATGTCCTGGGTAATTCACCTGGGAATGTCTCAGTACATTTTCTGGAACCCTGCATTGTGCAGTCTCAGAGAAGGGAGTTTTGTTTTAGTGATGTGCTCACCATTTCCTCTTTTTTTTTTTAATTTTTAAAATTCTCTTTATTTATTGGATAGTGACAGCCAGAAATTGAGATGGTACAGGGAGATAGAGAGGGAGAGAGAAAGAGAGACACCTGCAGTCCTGCTTCACCACTTGCAAAGCTTTCCTCCTGTAGGTGGGGACTGGGGGCTTGAACACGGGTCCTTGAGCATTGTAACATGTGTGCTCAACCAGGTGCACCACCACCCATCCCCTCACCATTTTCTCTTTAAGGATAATTTAATGGGGGGTCGGGCGGTGGCAGAGTGGGTTAAGCGCATGTGGTGCAAAGTGCAGGGACCCCGGATCCCGGTTCGAGCCCCCAGCTCCCCACCTGCAGGGGAGTCGCTTCACAGGCAGTGAAGCAGGTCTGCAGGAGTCTATCTTTCTCTCCCCCTCTCTGTCTTCCCCTCCTCTCTCCATTTCTCTCTGTCTTATCCAACAACGAACAACATCAACAATGGCAATAATGATAACCACAACGAGGCTGCAACAACAAGGGCAACAAAAAGGGGGAAAAAATGGCCTCCAGGAGCGGTGGATTCATGGTGCAGGCACCGAGCCCAGCAATAAGCCTGGAGGGAAAAAAAAAGAAAGAACAATTTAATATGAATACTTTGGATTGTGTTAATTTGTGGAAAATATGTTTGATAAGAGCAAAAGTGACTTGGATTCTTTTGTTTGAGGAAAGCAATACTACTTTTTATTTCAGGGATTAATGGTTTATAGTTGGCAGTAAAAAAAAAAGTAGTTTGTACAGTTTTCTGCACTTTAGCTCCGCACTTAGGTCCTTCTCCATCATCATCCTCCAGGACCTGAACCACCACACCCCACTCACCAGAGTCTTTTCCTTTGGTAAAATACACCAACTCTAGCCCAAGTTCTGCTTTGAGTTTTCTGTTCTTATTTTTTGGCTTCTGTCTATGAGTGAGATCATTCCATATTCTTCCTTCTCTTTCTGACTTATCTCACTTAACACGATTCCTTTAAGCTCCATCCAAGATGAGGTGAAGTAGGTGAATTCACAATTTTTAATAGCTGAGTAGTATTCCATTGTATATATATCACAATTTTCTCAGCCACTCATCTGTTGTTGGACACCTGGGTTGCTTCCAGGTTTTGGATATTACAAATTGTACTGCTATGAATACAGGTGTATTCTTTTGGAATGGATGTGTTTGGTTCCTTAGGATATATCCCCAGGAGAGGAATTGAAGAGGAATACTATTTTTAAGCCTATAAAGGATGAAGTAAAGAATAAATAAAAGGTGGGGGCTGGGCTGTAGCACAACTAGTTAAGCCCATATATTATGCACAAGGACCCGGATTTGTGCCCCCCCCCCACCTTCAGAAGAGAAGCTTCACGAGTGGTAAATCAAGTTTACAGGTATCTTTCTCTCTCCCTTTCTATCTCCCTTCCCCTCTCGATTTCTCTCTGTCCTATCAACTATAATATAAAGAAAAAAAAAAGAAAAAAAATGAACACTGAGAGTGGTGGCTTTGTAGTGCTGGCATCCAGCCTCAGCAATATTCCTGGTAGGAAGAGAGAGAGAGAGAGAGAGAGAGAGAGAGAGCCAGGCGGGAAGGACCCGTGTAAGGATCCCAGTTCGAGCCCCAGCTCCCCACCTGCAGGGGATCCACTTCACTGGCAGTGAAGCAGGTCTGCAGGTGTCTATATTTCTCTTTCCTTCTCTGTCTTCCCCTTCTCTCTCGATCTCTCTGTCCTGTCCAACAACAACAACAATGACAACAATAACAACAACAAAATGGGGAAAATGGCCTCCAGGAGCAGTGGATTCAAGTGCAAGCACCAAGCCCCAGCAATAACCCTGGAGACAGAGACACACACACAGAGAGAGAGAGAGACAGACAGACAGACAGAGAGAGAATGAGTAAAAAGAAATGAGCTTATACTGCCATTGACTACAGAAGTAGAGGAAAAAGACATGATAGTGCTGACTTTGAAAAAGTAGGGCTTGCCTAGAGATATTTAAAAACCAGAAAGAGAATCAGGGTTGCCATTGATGAATCAGTTTAAATGACTAATTAGATGTTCCTATGATGCTGGTCTTGTGAAGTAAAAATGTCATTTAAAAAAAATGTTCTAGGTGTCGGGGCTGGGCAGTGACGCACCTGGTTGAGTGCACAATTATAATGCACAAGGAGCCAGGTTCGAGCCTCTGGTCCCCAACTGCAGGGGGAAAGCTTTGCAAGTGGTGAAGCAGTGCTGCAGGTGTCTTTCTCCCTTTCTATCACCCCCTTCCCTCTTGATTTCTGGCTGTTTCTATCCAATAAATAAAGATAATAAACTGGGGAATGTTATGCATGTACAAACTATTGTATTTACTGTTGAATGTAAAACATTAATTCCCCAATAAAGAAATAAATTTAAAAAAAAAGATAATAAAAGATGTTCTAGGTATCATAAAATGCCTATAAAACAGGGGGCTTGCCTTTCAGTGGATATGAGTGCATGATAACAATGCTCCATTGTCCAGGGTACATATAATTATCAGTGTTTATCATCTTTATAGTTTCATTGGATTACTTGTCAAAGTCTTTGGTTTCAGACTCATGTTTATACTAGTTCTACTGTTTCTATGTTCCAACAGCTAGTGATAATAGTAATATAAATAAATCATAACTTCACAATATTTATGGCATTTTTAAATCATTCATAGTCTTAATAAACAGGCAGGAGAAGAGATAATTTTGTCATGGTTCCCAAACTTTTCTTCGTCTCTTCAAAAATTATTCAGTGGTTTCCATGTGACATTTTGTATTTTGAGAATCCACTGGTGGGGCAAATACAAAAATAACAATAACAAAACAAAATGCCATGTTTTCCTATCATTTAAAATTGAGTATGTTTTGTTAATCCCAGGACATCATATAAATTTTTAAAAATATACCTGAGGGGGTTGGGGACCATGTAATAGCACAGCCAGTAGGGCACAATTATTATCATGAGTAAGGACATAGGTTTAAATCCTCAGTCCCCACCTAGAAAAGGGGAGTTTCAGGAGTGATGGAAAAGTGCTAGAGGTATCTGTTTCTATCCGAAAAGAAAGGGGTGGGGGTGGGGGGAGGCTGTCAGGAATGTTTGTCATCATGTAAGCAGTGAGCCCCAGTGATAGCCTTGGTGGCAAATAAATAAATAAATAAATAGTGCTGTGGAACAATGTAAATTAAGTTTCCAGACAGTATTTGGTATGCATGTTCACAAGTCCCACAAAACTGAGTGCTTTGAAGAAAAAAATAGGAACTTGAGTTGAGTAGCTCTGATCTGCAGTAACTCCTTAAACATTTGAGCAAATGTCTTCTCCTTTTAATTATCTCATCTATAAAATAAGGAGGTTGGACTAGTTCTTTGAGAATTCTTTGAGCTCTAAGACCTCTTTGATTCTATCAGCAACTGTATACAATTGGATTTAAATGTCATACATAGATGTAAATGTCAACTTGTAGCAATATTAATATACTTTTCATGATAGAAAATTTGTTCTTATAAAAATATCAATATTCCCACACACTTACATTTAGTAAACCCACTATAAATATCCAGCTTGCAGTTCTCAAGTACTGCTTTAATATTTTATATTTAATTTAGTCAACAGACCATAAAATTCAGTTTCAACATGTCTAGTCTTATGTCATAGATGAACACATTGATGTCTTTCCAAAGAATTACATATTAAATAGCATAATTTAGAACATAGGTGTTATTAAGATAATTTTTGCAAAGAATGCCAAAAGAATCTGTTTATGTTCTCTTTATAGTAATGAATAAGTTATTGAAATAATAACTCTAGGTGATTCTCTTCTACAAAATTATCACCATCCTAATTATGGATGACATAGTATTTTTCTACTTTATGCTATTTGATTATAATTGATAAAAAGATTATGATGTTGGGGGGTCAGGCGGTAGTGCAGCGGGTTAAGCACATGGCGCAAAGCGCAAAGACTAGTGTAAGGATCCCTACCTACAGGGGGTTGTTTCATAGGCAGTGAATCAGGTCTGCAGGTGTCTATCTTTCTCTCTCTTCTCTATCTCCCCGATTTGTTTCTGTCCAATCCAACAACAACATCATTGACAACAGTAGCAATAATGGCAACAAGGGCATTAAAAAAGATGTTACTCTATCTGGGTTTGTGTATATTTTCAAATTCAGAAGTTGACTACACCTTAAAATATTTAATAATGCTGCTATTGATTGTAATATGTAAATATCATCTTCAGGGATTTTTTTGAGTGAATAAATCAGTAAAATTCCAATAAATTCTATTTTAAATAAATTATACCATTAAATTTTAAAGAATCATCACAATTTAATGTAATTTTATATAGACTAGTTTATATGTTTACTTTTCTTCAACATTAAGATACTTGCATTATCTTTAGCATTTATTTTACTCTTTTTAAAAATTTTTTAATTGGGGAATTAATGTTTTACAAAATACAAGTTTGTACATGCATAACATTCCCCAGTTTTCCATATAACAATACAACCCCCACTAGGTTCTCTGTTATCCTTCTTGGATCTGTATTCTCCCCACCCATCCACCCCAGAGTCTTTTACTTTGGTGCAATACGCCAATTCCAGTTCAGGTTCTACTTGTGTTTTCTTTTCTGATCTTGTTTTTCAACTTCTGCCTGAGAGTGAGATCATCCCATATTCATCCTTCTGTTTCTGATTTATTACGCTTAACATGAATTTTTCAAGGTCCATCCAAGATTGGCTGAAAACGATGAAGTCACCATTTTTTATAGCTGAGTAGTATTCCATTGTATATATATATATATGTATATATATATGTGTATATATATATATATATATATATATATATATATATATATATATATATATATATATATGGCAACTTGCTCAGCCACTCATCTGTTGTTGGACACCTGGGTTGCTTCCAGGTTTTGGCTATTACAAATTGTGCTGCTAAGAACATATGTGTACACAGATCTTTTTGTTTTTTTTTTTTTTATTTATTTATTTTTTTTTATTTAAGAAAGGATTAATTAACAAAACCATAGGGTAGGAGGGGTACAACTCCACACAATTCCCACCACCCAATCTCCATATCCCACCCCCTCCCCCGATAGCTTTCCCATTCTCTATCCCTCTGGGAGCATGGACCCAGGGTCATTGAGGGTTGCAGAAGGTAGAAGGTCTGGCTTCTGTAATTGCTTCCTCGCTGAACATGGGCGTTGACTGGTCGGTCCATACTCCCAGTCTGCCTCTCTCTTTCCCTAGTAGGATGGGTCTCTGGGGAAGCTGAGCTCCAGGACACATTGGTGGTGTCTTCAATCCAGGGAAGTCTGGCTGGCATCCTGATGACACCTGGAACCTGGTGACTGAAAAGAGAGTTAACATACAAAGCCAAACAAATTGTTGAGCAATCATGGACCCAAAGCTTGGAAAAGTGGAGAGGAAGTATTAGGGAGGTACTCATTGCTAACTCTAGTATACTTCTGCTTTCTTACTTTGGTGCCATACTCCAAACTCAGTCAATTTCTGCTTTGCGTTTCTACTTCTTTTTTTTTTTTTTACATGCATAACATTCCCCAGATTCCCATTTAGCAATACAACCCCCACTATTTCATTCATCATTTTTCATGGACCTGTATTCTCCCCACCCACCCACCCACCCCAGAGTCTTTTACTTTGGTGTAATACTCCAATTCCATTTCAGGTTCGACTTGTGTTTTCTTTTCTAATCTTGTTTTTCAACTTCGGCCTGAGAGTGAGATCATCCCATATTCATACACAGATCTTTTTGGATGGGTGTGTTGGGGTCCTTAGGATATATCCCCAGGAGAGGAATTGCAGGATCATAGGGTAGGTCCATTTCTAGCATTCTAAGAGTTCTCCAGACTGCTCTCCACAGAGGTTGGACCAATTTACATTCCCACCAGCAATGCAGGAGGGTTCCTTTGACCCCACACCCTCTCCAGCATTTGCTGCTGTTACCTTTTCTGCTGTATGACATTCTCACAAGAGTGAAGTGGTATCTCATTGTTGTCGTTATTTGCATTTCTCTGACAATCAGAGACTTGGAGCATTTTTTCATGTGTTTCTTGGCCTTTTGGATCTCTTCTGTGGTGACTATTCTGTCCATGTCCTCCCCCCATTTTTGGATGGGGTTATATGTTTTCTTGTTGTTGAGATTGGCAAGCTCTTTATGTATTCTGGTTATCAGTCTCTTGTCTGATGTATGGCATGAAAAGATCTTCTCCCGGGAGTCGGGCGGAAGCGCAGCGGGTTAAGCGCACGTGGCGCAAAGCTCAAGGACCGGCATAAGGATCCTAGTTTGAGCCCCCAGCTCCCCACCTGCAGGACCGGCATAAGGATCCTAGTTCGAGCCCCCGGCTCCCCACCTGCAGGGGAGTCGCTTCATAAGCAGTGAAGCAGGTCTGCAGGTGTTTGTCTTTCTCTCCCCCTCTCTGTCTTCCCCTCCTCTCTCCATTTCTCTCTGTCCTATCCAACTACAACGACTTCAATAACAACAATAATAACTACAACAATAAAACAAGGGTAACAAAAAGGGAAAAAAAATTTAAAAAAACCAATCTTTGTAATTGGATTCATTTCATTGAAGACGTATTTAAAATTTATGCAGAAAAGAGTTCTGCCAATATTTTCCTCTAAGTATCTGATAGTTTGTGGATCAAGTCCTTGATCCACTTGGAATTTACTTTTGTATTTGGTGAAATATAGTGGTTCAGTTCATTCTTCTGCATGTTTCAACCCCTTTTTTCCAAAACCATTTGTTGAAGAGATTCTTCTTTCCCCATTTAATAGTCTGGGCACCTTTATCAAAGATTAGATGTCCATAGGTGTGGAAGTATTTTACTCTTTTAGCCATGTTTTTCCTACAGCTTATATACAAAACCAAGATGACTTTATACACAAGTGAGCATGTGTGATAGTTAAATGCCATGCGCATATCTCTCCTTGATCATTTTAATGCTCAGTGAATATTTTAGGTAGCTGCAAGAGTAACTTTTATCCATAAATGCACTATTATTAGAAAGCCTAAATACAGAAAAACAATGTTTTAAAATATCAGGAGTCAAGAATAAAAAGATTTTTACTCCAGGAAACTTGGAATAGCCAATGTTTTAAGAGATGAGCATTTTTATATTGGGAAAAAGAATAACTTTAAATTTGGAGCAATGAAACTACTGTCCAGTACCAGTTTAACAAGAGTTTAGTATTTTTGCATTTCAGTATAATAAATTATATTGAGTAATAAATAATCTATGGAGTCATGTCATATAAGTGTAGCTTAATGTGCAGCTTGATGATACGAGAATCCGGCATGAAGCCCAGCCAGTCTATCTTGGCGTTACTCTCGATCGCACTCTGTCATTTCACGCACATCTCATAAAAACTGCAGCAAAGGTGGGCACGAGGAATAACATCATTACAAGACTGGCCAGCTCCTCATGGGGCATGAGCGCTTCCACACTACGATCATCATCTCTGGCATTATGCTATGCCACTGCAGAATACTGTGCCCCAGTATGGTTCCGTAGCCCCCATGTCCACTTGGTCGATTCCAAATTATATTCCTCCATGAGGATAATTTCTGGAACCATCCGTTCCACCCCGGTTCCATGGCTGCCAGTTCTTAGCAACATCGCCCTGCCAGATATTCGTCGGGATGCGGCATCATCTAAGTTCATTTCCCACGTCTACGCTCGACCGGACCTGCCAATATACTCGGATATCTTCGCCCACCCTGTCCAACGCTTGATGTCATCCAATCTGGTCTCCTACGCCTACACTGAACTTCTCTGTTGCAGACTCTTGGAAACAGAGTTGGCAGTCAGCTGAGGTCAAGAACAAACACCTCATCACAGACCCCTGCAAGCGTCAACCCGCCTTTGACCTAGCACGTTATGATTGGGCCCTCCTCAATCGCTATCGAACAGGCCATGGCCGGTGCGCTGCTATGTTCCATCGCTGGGGAGCCAGAGACGACCCGAACTGCCCCTGCGGCTACAGACAGACTATGACCCACATAGTCAACGACTGCCACCTCTCCAGATTCAAAGGAGGTCTCGAAACTTTACATCAGGCTCAACCTGACGCTGTTGACTGGCTACGGAAGAAGGGCAAACGCTAGAAGAAGAAGAAGAAGAAGAAGAAGAAGAAGAAGAAGAAGAAGAAGAAGAAGAAGAAGAAGAAGAAGAAGAAGAAGAAGAAGAAGAAGAAGAAGAAGAAGGGACTTGATTGACTACTGCTTACATAAGAGGATACAAAATAAAAAGCTGAGAAACAAGACTAAAGTTTCAAGGCTTAAAAAAAAGTCTAGAAATTAACTTCAACTTTAAATAATCACACAGGAAGCAATTAAATGAAACAAGACAACTTGCTTGTTTAAAAATTAATTTCTATGCTAATCCTGAACCCTAAAATTTTGCTAATCCTGTTTCAATTTAATCACTTTTTACCAAGCACACACACTTAACCATGTTTCCAAAGGCCAAGCTATTTTCATGGCATATCTTGTTTTACTATAGGTCTTGTCATTCTTGAACTGATTCTAGCCATTTTTTTAAAAAAGCCAATTCATGATCTTGGAGAAGGTGTAGTGGATAAAGCATTGGGCTCTCAAGCATGAGGTCCTGAATTCAATTTCTGGCAGTACATGTACCAGAGTGTTGTATGGTTCATTCCTTTTCTCCTCCTATCTCTCTCATAAACAAACAAACAAACAAATGCTTTAAAGTAAAATAAAAAGCTAATTCTAGACATAATTATACTAAACTTGATTCTTGGTACAAAAGTACCTGTGACCCATTTCTTAGTCCTCTTTGAATGTAATTAATTTCTTCCCATTTGAGTAAATATTTGCCCTTATTCTTAGAAATATTCATGATGTTTTAGAGACAGTTCAAACCAAGACCCAACTGTTATAGACTACATATTTATTTATGTTTACTAGAGCACTGTTCAGCTCTGCCTTATGATGGTGTGGAGGACTGAACCTGGGACTTTGGAGTCTCATGAATGAAAGTCTTTTTGTGTAGCAATTATGTTCCCCCCACCCCTCATTTTCAATATTCAAAAATTCTGAAAAAATTTCAGAATTCTTAGATGCTTTTCTTTCTGTAATATAAAGTAAGTAATGGAACCATCTTTTCAAAAAATTAAGCATACAAACCAGAAAGTATATATTAAATTTTAGTATATATTAAATAATTTTTTGGAGTTTCAATAAAACTGTTTAATCTACTGAGAAGCACATTTTTGCTCACCTATATGGTCAAACACCCTTGGTGTGAAGTGTAAAATAAAATAACATAAATATAAAACTTAAACTAAATTCAGCTTTAAAATATATCTTGTTGGTAACTGGGAGGTGATATAGTGAGTAGGGAGTTGATCTTGGAACATGAAGTCCTGAGTTTGACCCCTGACATCCTGTGTGCCAAAGTGATGCTATTTCTCTCACTTCCTCTCTCTATCTTATATTAATAAATAAATGTTTTTTAAAAAGTGACTTTTGCTTTGGTGAAGACCCAAAGTAGTGAAGACACTACTAAAACTCTGCAATTAAATTGATATACAATCTTTCCTTCACCCTGCCTTTGTTTAAAAAACAAAAGCTTCTTTATATTCACATAAAATTGTATTTGAGGGATGAAACCAGCAGAATACCAGCCTCATATTAAATATGGAATAATAACCAAATGGCAAGCATAACTAGATAATGAATTAAACTGTTCTAAGTGGCATTTAAAAAGTGGTGTGCCCTTTCACACAGCAATTCTACTTCAAGGATGCTGTGGAAAGGTTAATAAATAGGAATGTCCACTGTGGTATGGTTTAGGAAGAATGTCTATTTACACAAACTAGTATGAAAAGATTTTTCAAAATATATTAAAATAAAAAGGATATTACTTAATAGTAAATATAGGTATATCTCATTTATGTGAAACATGTATGCACATATACATATTTCCATAAGCTCAAGAGATGTGGAAGAATGTATATGTACGGAGGAAAGAAGATCAAGTCTAAGGGAAGGGGGTAAGGAGAAAACAAAGAATTTGCTACATTTTATGTTATTTTAATTTTTATATTAGACCTAAAATTAAAAACAAGACATGATCAGTTGATAACCAAAAGAATAGAATAGCAATAGCAACTTAAGTCTAATGTACAGAAACTTAGGCTACATAGTACACATAAGACAGAGTTGCTAGCAATTTATTTGACAAAACTAGAAACCATCTTAGTAGCAGCAGCGTGTTCTTTTCCTGACATCAGATAAGGTATCTTCAAACAGTGAATTATGTAACCCCCAAAGCAAAACATCTCTGATTGGTATGCACTGCAACTTGCACTATACAGATCGTATTATTTCATAATATGTGTCAAGCATATCACTAAAAAGGCATGAAACATATGCTTCTTACCTGTGGTAAATCACCTTGACTAGGTCATATAACAAGTAGATTGTAGACTACAGTATTCTAAGTGCCACATAAGAGCCCTAAAACATGGTGACATTTCTCTCATTTTGCTAGCATAAATGACACATGCCATCAAAATCACAGCCTCATCTCACATTTGTCACATTTTTGACAAGCAATTTTCATTCTCTAGTGCTTGTTCACATATATTGGCATAAAAAAAAAAGGAGACATTGTCTTCATTTCAAATGTTTGAAGGGACACAGTTTTTATAATTCTGGTAAATTTTAGAATTATTAGCATGGATATGATAAAACATAAACATTTAAAACATGGTAACTTAAGTAAGTACATAGAGTTTTTTTTCCCTCATAGTACTCAATTACTTAGTACTTACTCCCACCTTACTTCCCATTCTCTGAGCGCTTTTTTTGCCATCTTATATAACTATATATTAAACATCTGTAATGTGACAAGTGGTGCACTGAATATTAGAGATCCAAAGATGATGACAGTTCCTCCCTGAGATAACTTTACTGTGAGGCAGAGTCATATACAGACAGATAAATCTAAATAAAAGAGTGTTATGAGTGAAAGCTTGATGAGAAAATAAATAGCATTTACTGGACATTTATCATAAGCAAGCGCAATGTAAACACTTTGTATGCATTATTCATTTAGCCTTCATAGTTAATCTTCATAGGTCTTTTGATTTTTTTCCTTTTTTTTTTTTTTGCAAATGAAGAACTTTGCAGAGAAGTTAAGTATTGTCAACAGATTTTATTTTATTATTTATTTATTGGATAGACAAAGAAATTGCGAGGAAAAAGAAAGATACGGAGAAAGAGACACCCTCTTCACCACTCATAAAGCTTCCCCCCTACGGGGGGGGGGGGGGTTGAGTGCTTGAATCCAGGTCCTTGTATACTGTAATGTGTGTGCTTAACCAGATATACCACTGTCCAGTCCACCATAAATTAATTTCAAAGTATAAGAAATCTTCAGTGATGCTATTGTCATGATAAATTATAAACTTGACTAGGTTAATTTATTTGTCAATATCTACTCCTGAACTGGAACCACAACATCTTGATACCCACGGTCAAGTCCATTTTCAGAGAGATAGGAAGAAATGTGGTCTGCTGTAGTTCATTCCAATGAAAGAGCTTGTTTTTAATACCTGGGCTTTGAATTTTAAATATAGGAAGACAAATCCTGGGGCGGGGTGGTAGCTCAGCGGGTTAAGCGCACATGGTTCGAAGAGCAAGGACTGATATAAGGAACTCAGTTCGAGACCCCAGCTCCCCAAAGGCAGGGGGGTCACTTCACAAACGGTGAAGCAGGTTTACAGGTTTCTATCTTTCCCTCCCCCTTTCTGTCTTCCCTTCCCCTCTCGATTTCTTTCTGTTCTATCCAACAATAACAACAACAGCAACGGCAACAATAAACAACAACAACAAAATAGAAAAAAATAGCCTCCAGGAGCAGTAGTGCAGGCACCGAGCCCCAGCAATAATCTTGGAGGCCAGGAGTCAGGTTGTATTGCAGCGGGTAAAGCGCAGGTGGCGCAAAGTGCAAGGACCAGCATTAAGGATGGCGGTTCAAGCCCTGGCTCCCCACCTGCAGGGGAGCCACTTCACAAGTGGTGAAGCAGGTCTGTAGGTGTCTACCTTTCTCTCCCCCTCTCTCTCTTCCCCCTCATCTCTCCACTTCTCTCTGTCCTATCCAACAACAACGACAACAATAATAACTACAACAATAAGACAACAAGGGCAACAAAAGGGAATAAATAAATATTAAAAAAAATAATAATCTTGGAAGCAAAAAAAAATCTGATAAGGAAGGCAAATCCCATCATTTTGTAATATTTGGTAAGAAAATATCTGCTAATTGGACAAATGAATTTTCCTGAAAACAAGTATTTGACACTATGTTCAGAATGGAGTTTACCTGATCATATAGATTGACACTATAAACAAACAATGAGAGGCTGTTTGGTGACTTATCAAACCCCCATCTTACTAAGTTTCTTGAACTTCACAGTTTTTTTAAAAATATTTATTTTATTCATTTATTCCCTTTTGTTGCCCTTTATTGTTGTAGTTATTATTGTTGTTGTTGTTGGATAGGACAGAGAGAAATGGAGAGAGGAGGGGAAGACAGAGAGGAGGAGAGAAAGACAAACACCTGCAGACCTGCTTCACTGCCTGTGAAGCGACTCCCCTGCAGGTGGGGAGCCGGGGTTCGAACCGGGATCCTTATGCCGGTCCTTGTGCTTTGCGCCACCTGCGCTTAACCCGCTGCGCTACAGCCCGACTCCTGAACTTCACAGTTTTTAACGCATTCTTAAAATGGGAGATAATTTTTTCTTTTAAAGGACAGCATTGGTTCAATTTCTATAGCTCAGAAATACCAAGAAGACTTAAAGCTATGCAATTTTCACACAGTATATTTTATAACTTTTAATTTTTTAATCTTTATTTATTTGTTGGATAGAGATGGCCAGAAATCAAGAGGGGCAGGGGAGATAGAGAGATAGATGGAGAGAGACAGAGAGACACCTGCAGCACTGCTTCATCTGTGCAGCTGGGGACCAGGGGCTCGAACCCTGGTACTTGTGCACTATAACATGTGCACTTAATCAGGTGCACCACCACCTTGCCCCTTTTATAAACTCTTGGTAGAGGTGCAGGGAGCAGACTTTTTAGAGGTGGTAAAACTGAAGATTCAGGAATATTAATTAAAGGTTGAAAGAAAGGACAATTCATGAACCTCCTTCACAAATGCTGTTTTAACATTTTCTGTTTTCTTTCATGCCTGAGGTTCTGAGGTCCCAGGTTCAGTCCTCAGCAACAACATAAGCCAGAGCTGAACAGTGCTCTGATCCCTCTTTCTGTTCTTTTCCCTCTCCTTCTCTCTCTTTCTCTCTGTATCTCTCATTAAAATATATAAATAAATATTTAAAAACATTTAAAAATTAAAGTAAATGAAAGGTAGCTTGTTTGTTCCCTTCTTTCCTTCCAACAGACACATATTTAATACCAAGTATGTTCCATACTTTAAACTAGGAAGTGAAGATAAAAAAATGAAGTGGTTTACAGTCTAAAAAAAGACAGCCATGTATACAAAATCTTTTTTTGGAGATGGGCTGGAGGAAATGGAACTCAAGAAATAAACCCACTTACAACTGAATCCAAAAAGATAAATTAAATCTAACAAAGGAGGTGATGGACTTTTTGAATGAAAGCTATAAGACACTGTTAAAAGAAACTACTAGCTTTTTCCAAAACGGAGACCCCAAATATTTATCTGCAATATTCCAACCTTTAGGTTCATGATTAGTCAACAGTTTGTTCTGCTTTATATCTTAACTCTTTTTCAGCCACCAGGTTCCAGATGATACCATGTTGCCAACCTGACTTCCCTGAGCAGAGGACCCCACCAATGTGTACTTGAGCCCCATCTCCCCAGATCCCTGCCCCACTAAAGAAAGAGAGAGACAGGCTGAAAGTATGGGTTGATCTACCAGTGTCCACACTCAGAGGGGAAGCAATTACAGAAGCCAGACCTTCCACCTTCTGCACCCCATAATGATCCTGGATCCATATTCCCACTGGGATAAAAATAGAGAAGCTATCAAGAGAGGGGATGGGATACGGAGTTCTGGGAGTGGGAACTGTGTGGAATTGTACCCCTCCTATCCTATGGTCTTGTCAATATTTCCAATTTTTAAGTAAAAAGAAAAAGAAAGAAAGAAATTGAGGATGACACAAAGAAATGGAAGAGCATTCCTTGTTTATGGATTGAAAGAATAAATACCATTAAAATGCCAATCTTGTCAAAAGCTATTTAAGATTCAATGCAACACTTATTAAAATTCCAATGACATACTTCAAGGAAATTGGACAACTTATCCAAAAATTTGTATGAAGCTATATTTAAAAAAATCACATATGCCACCAAGCTAGAGAACCTGGTAGAAATGGACGATTTCCTAGATATCTATCAGCTTCCAAAACTAAGTAAAGAGAAAGTGGATAACATGAACAGGCCTATCACAGCCAATGAAATTGAAACAGTTATCAAAAATCTCCCCAAAAATAAAAGTCCTGGATCAGATGGTTTTACAAATGAATTCTACAAAACCTTCAAAGAAGAACTAATACCTCTACTTTTAAAAGTCTTCCAGAAGATTGAAGACACTGGAATACTCCCTGCCAGCTTCTATGAAGCCAACATCACTCTGATACCAAAAGCAGACAGGGACACAACCATAAAAGAAAACTATAGACCAATATCTCTGATGGACATAGATGCAAAAATATTGAACAAAATTCTAGCCAACCAGATACAGTGTATATTAAAAAGATTGTTCATCATGACCAAGTGGGGTTTATCCCAGGTATGCAAGGTTGGTTTAATATACATAAATCAATCAATGTGATCCACCACATCAACAAAAGCAAGACCAAAAACCACATGATCATATCAATAGATACAGAGAAAGCTTTTGACAAAATACACATCCCTTTATGATCAAAACACTACAAAAACATGGGAATAGATGGAAAAGTCCTGAAGATAGTGGAGTCTATATATAGCAAACCTACAGCCAACATCATACTCAATGGTGAAAAACTGGAAGCATTTCCACTCAGATCAGGTACTAGACAGGGCTGCCCACTATCACCATTACTATTCAACATAGTGTTGGAAGCTCTTGCCATAGCAATCAGGCAGGAGCAAGGAATTAAAGGCATACAGATTGGAAGAGAAGAAGTCAAAATCTCCCTATTTGCAGATGACATGACAGTATACATAAAAAAACCTAAGGAATCCAGCAAGAAGCTTTTGGAAATCATCAGGCAATACAGTAAGGTGTCAGGCTACAAAATTAACATTCAAAAGTCAGTGGCATTCCTCTATGCAAACAGTAAGTTAGAAGAAATTGAAATCCAGAAATCAATTCCTTTTACTATAGCAACAAAAACAATAAAATATCTAAGAGTAAGTCTAACCAAAGAAGTGAAAGACCTATATACTGAAAATTATGAGTCACTACTCAAAGAAATTGAAAAAGACACAAAGAAGTGGAAAGATATTCCATGTTCATGGGTTGGAAGAATTAACATCATCAAAATGAATATATTACCCAGAGCCATCTACAAATTTAATACTATCCCCATCAAGATCCCAAGCACATTTTTTAGGAGACTAGAACAAATGCTACAAATGTTTATCTGGAACCAGAAAAGACCTAGAATTGCCAAAACAATCTTGAGAAAAAAGAACAGAACTGGAGGCATCACACTCCCAGATCTCAAACTGTATTATAGGGCCATTGTCACCAAAACTGCTTGGTACTGGAACATGAATAGACACACTGACCAGTGGAATAGAACTGAGAGCCCAGAAGTGAAGTCCCTATGGACATCTAATCTTTGACAAAGGGGCTCAGACTATTAAATGGGGAAAGCAGAGTCTCTTCAACAAATGGTGTTGGAAACAATGGGTTGAAACATGCAGAAGAATGAAACTGAACCACTGTATTTCACCAAATACAAAAGTAAATTCCAACTGGATCAAGGACTTGGATGTTAGACCACAAACTATCAGATACTTAGAGGAAAATATTGGCAGAACTCTTTTCCATATAAATTTTAAAGACATCTTCAATGAAACGAATCCAATTACAAAGAAGACTAAAGCAAGTATAAACCTATGGGACTACATCAAATTAAAAAGCTTCTGCACAGCAAAAGAAACCACTACCCAAACTAAGAGACCCCTCACAGAATGGGAGAAGATCTTTACATGCCATACATCAGATAAGAGTTTAATAACCAACATATATAAAGAGCTTTCCAAACTCAACAAGACAACAAATAACCCCATCCAAAAATGGGGGGAGGACATGGACAGAATATTCACCACAGAAGAGATCCAAAAGGCCAAGAAACACATGAAAAAATGCTCCAAGTCTCTGATTGTCAGAGAAATGCAAATAAAGACAACAAGGAGATACCACTTCACTCCTGTGAGAATGTCATACAGCAGAAAAGGGAACAGCAGCAAATGCTGGAGAGGGTGTGGGGTCAAAGAAACCCTCCTACACTGCTGGTAGGAATGTCAATTGGTCCAACCTCTATGGAGAGCAGTCTGGAGAACTCTCAGAATGCTAGAAATGGACCTACCCTATGATCCTGCAATTCCTCTCCTGGGGATATATCCTAAGAACCCCAACATATCCATCCAAAAAGATCTGTGTACACATATGTTCTTGGCAGCACAATTTGTAATAGCCAAAACCTGGAAGCAACCCAGGTGCCCAACAACAGATGAGTGGCTGAGCAATTTGTGGTCTATATACACAATGGAATACTACTCAGCTGTAAAAAACGGTGACTTCATTGTTTTCAGCTGATCTTGGATGGACCTTGAAAAAACCATGTTGAGTGAAATAAGTCAGAAACAGAAGGATGAATATGGAATGATCTCACTCTCAGGCAGAAGTTGAAAAACAAGATCAGAAAAGAAAACACAAGAGGAAACTGAAATGGAATTGGCGTATCGCACCAAAGTAAAAGACTCTGGTGTGGGTGGGTGGGGAGAATACAGATCCAAGAAGGATAACAGAAGACCTAGTGGGGGTTGTATTATTATATGGGAAACTGGGGAATGTTATGCATGCACAAACTATTGTACTTACTGTTGAATGTAAAACATTAATTCCCCAATTAAAAAAAAAGTAGAAAAAAAATCACCAATAGCAAAATCTCTCTTAAGGAAAAAAACAAAAAAGAAGACATCACAATTCCTGACTTTAGTTTATATTACTAAGCAATAGTAGTTTTAAAAGTATGGTATTGGAACAAAAGTGGACATAGGGATCAATGGAACAAGATAGAAAGCCCAGAACTAAACCCACCCATGTATAGGCACATTATATATGATCAAAAGGCCAAAACTACCCAATGGGGCAATGAAAGTCTGTTCAACAAATGGTATTGGCTGAATCAGATAACCATACGAAGAAAATGAAACTATACCACCACCTGACACCATTCACCAAAATTAACTCAACATGGATCAAAGATATGGATATTAGACTTGAAACTATAAAATATACATTAGAATGCACTGGTGAAGCATTCCAGGACCTTAACATTAAAGACTTGGAGACTCCACCCCATGGGCAAAGGAAACAAAACCAAAAATGAATAAATGGGACTATATCATATTAAAAAGCTTTCACATATCAAAAGAAAATTCCATAAGAATAAATAGAAAAAAAAAAAGAAGAAACAGGAAACCTAGCAAATGGGAAAAGATTCTGAACATTACACTTCAGCAAGTGGTTAATATCAAATATCTATAAAGAACTCATACAGCTCAACAAAAACAGAAAGAACCCAATTAAAAATTGGGCAGAAGATATGAATAGATAGTTGTCTAAAGAAGAGATATGCATGCTCCCAGACATATGTGGAAATGCTCACGTTCACTCATTATCAGAGAAATGCAAATCAAAATCACACTGAGATTCCTTCTCACACCTGTAAGAATGGGGTCCGTCAATAAATTAAGAGAAGATAAATGGGGCCAGGTGGTGGCACACATGGTTGAATGCCCATGTTACAATGTACAAGGACCCAGGTTTAAGACACTGATCCCCACCTGCAGGGGTAAAGCTTTGCAAGTAGAGAAGAAGTGTTGCAGATATATCTCTGTCTCTCTTTCTCTCTATCATCCCCTCCCTGCTAATTTCTGGCTTTTTCTATCCAATAAATAAATAAAGATAATTTTTTTAAAAAAGAGAAAAGATAAGTGTTGGAGAGGATGTGGAGAGAGAGGAACTCTTACTACATTGCTGGTGCAAATGCAAACTGGTACAACCACTCTGGAGAACAAACAGTATGGAGAATCCTTAAACAAATACAAATGGAAATGCCCTATGATCCAGCAAGTCCACTATTAAGCATATACTCAAAAGCTGTTATAACACTGATTTGACCCACCTGCAGGGGGAAAGGTTTGCAAGTGGTGAAGCTGGTATGCAGGTGTCTCTCTCCCTCTCTACCTCCCTCTACCTTCTCAGTTTCTGGCTGTCTCTATCCAATAAATAAAGCTAATAATAAAAGAAATCTAAAAAAAAAAAAAACACAACAACACTGATTTGAAGGGATATATGCACCCCCATGTATATAGTGGCTTTATTTATTTTTTTTTTCTTTTCTTTTCTTTCCCTTCTTTCTTTTTTTTTTTAATTTTTTTTAAAGAATTCTTTTTTTTTTTTTGTAATTTTATTTACTTATCTTCCCTTTTGTTGCCCTTGTTGTCTTTTTTATTGTTGTTGTAGTTGATGTCGTTGTTGCTGCATAGGACAGAGAGAAATGGAGAGAGGAGGGGAAGACAGAGAGGAGGAGAGAAAGATAGACACCTGCAGACCTGCTTCACCGCCTGTGAAGCGACTCCCCTGCAGGTGGGGAGCCGGGGTTCGAACCGGGATCCTCATGCCGGTCCTTGCGCTTAGCGCCACCTGCGCTTAACCCGCTGTGCTACAGCCCGGCTCCCTATAGTGGCTTTATTAATAATAGAAAAATTTTGGAATCAACCAAAATGCCTTTGACAGATGACTGGATAAAAAAGTTATGGGTCAGGGCAGAGAGCAGACATCATAATGGCTGTGAAAACAGACTCTCATGCTTGAGGCTCCAAAGTCCCAGGTTCAACCCCCTGCACCACCACTGCTGAACAGTTAGTTCTCTGGTATTAAAAAAAAAGTTATGAGTCATATACTCAACAGAGTAGGACAACTACAGAATAGTTTCACTCATGTGGAATATAGAGAATTTAGTATTTGAATGTGAAAAATCAAAATGTCAACTTCTATCTAAGACTGTGGGAGAACTATAGTGGTTATCTATGGTGTTGCGGGAGGGATATAGAACTTTGGTGATGAAAGTGTTGAAAAAAATTTTTTTAAGGACAGACATGTAAATAAATTATTGTAGTATAGAAATCAAATCATTCTTGAGCAACTATCATGTTCTAAGCATCATACTATGAGATTTTCATGGATTACTTTATTTAATACTTAAAAATAACTAATAACTGTTAAATGCTAATAGAAACAAAGATCAAATACTTGCCCAAGGTCACAGATAAATAAGGGGGGGGGCAGTAGAAGGTGTGTTTGACTTAATTACTACCTGATACTCCTACAGAGAGATTAACAAACTATGGAAGCACACATAGTACTAAGCATAAGGAGTCGCCTAAGGATCTAGGTTTGAAACACCAGAACTCCACCTGCAAGGGGGATGCATCACAAGAGGCAATGCAGGTCTGCAGATGTCTATCTTTCTTGCCAGGCTAGTGTGGGGGTGCCTCTTCCCAGGCACATACTCTCTGGGTTGGAGTGTAGCCTGGGCTGCTACTCACTCAGCGACACGAGAGGGATGACTCATCAACAGAGCTCATGGTGGAGAGACAATTTGATTCTTTATTGATCAGGGAGCCCAGGCTTTTAAAGGTCGGACCCAGAATTGTCAAGTTGAAAACAGAAATGGCTTGACATGGTTTGGAAAGGGGTGGAGAAAGGCAAAGGGGGGCTGGGAAAGGTAACTTCCTTAGCAACTGTTGTGAGGGTTTTAACTGATAGGATAAATAATAATACCCTGCAGGCAGGGAGGGTCTTGAGGGTAGAAAGAAGATAGATCAAAGGAATGGAATGTGTGGGGATCTTTCAGGCAAAACAAAGATTATGTAGATAATAAGGGAGCAGACCATAGTATCAGGAATGCAGGGTGCTTTGTGAGGCAGGGAGTCTGATAAGATGTGTCAAGGAGTCTGTTAAGACGAGGCAAACCTTTGGGGTTACTACTGTCCCTTCTTGCTCAAGAGAGAGAGAGACTGACAGGATAGACACTCCTCGGGTCAAGCCCTGCCAGGGTCTTTCTTACACATCCTCACAATTTCCTGACATATAGTATAGTGTGAGCTGAAATATAGTATCTATCTGTAGCTATAGCAGTCTAAGAGAGAAAGGTGAGGCTGCCAAGTATTCTAAGCAGCTAAAATATGCAAGGTATTGAGGGGTTAATATGACCAAGTAGTAAAGAAAGTAATCATGTACACCCCTTATAAATGCCATGACACTGTGCTAATAAATTTCACATATATTATTCACTTGGCCCTCCCAGCCTCCATTTTCTATTTTTTGCAGAGGAGAACTCTGTCAAGAAAGTGTTTTAAAATCATACAGGTGACCCCTGGCAGAACTAGAATCCAAAACACCAAATCTGTCTTTTCCTAAAGTCCATGGCCTTTCACAAAGGACACACTCACGGACACTACAATTTATTTACCAGTTCTACTTATTCCTGTTGGCTTTCACTGAATTTAAATAAAGTGTCTCCAAGAGCCAAAGTGTTAAAGCAGTTAAGAGATACCAAAACAAGGATTTCTATAGCAGATTTATAAAATACAGACTTCTAGGGGAGGGAGGGAAGGAGTAACCATGGGGCCCTGTTGCATGATGTAAAAGGACTTTCATAGGAGATAAGAAACTGTACCCACCTGTCAACACCTGAACTTTAAAACCATTAACCCTTTAATAAAAAATTATAAAAACAAATGCAGGCCTAGTTAGGGGCTTTTCATTAGTTTTTACAGAAGTATTTATTTTTATCTAGAGACAGAGAGGCAGAGGGAGAGAGTAAAAGAGACCATAGCACCAGAATTGCCTTCAATGTGGAGAAGGCAAGGCTCCAGTCTGGGTCTGGACATGCAAAAGCAGCACACTATCCAGGTGAACTACTTCCCAGTGTATTAGAAGCTTTATTTATTTAAACTATTCTCTGTATTTTACATTTGTTGATGTACTTATAATTTTCCTAGAAGGGAAATTTCTAGAGATGCATGTGTCATTTGTATTTGTTCTAAAAAAATGATGATCTGAATAAGATGTGACATTTAACTATACCTAGTAAACCAACTTTCATGATCATAGTAACTACTAAAATGATTTTGACTAGGCTTTGTACATTAAGTGTATGTGCATACATGCATAGGGCATTTAGGGAAACCAGACTAGCCTTTTGCTCTTAGTACTTGTTTGTAATATGACATTTGAGGGGCTAAATCAACATTATACCATGCTGTATCAAGATTCATACTGCTGGGGGAGGGGCGGTGGCGCAGTGGGTTAAGCGCATGTGGCGCAAAGCGCAGGGACCGGCGTAAGGATCCCGGTTCGAGCCCCTGGCTCCCCACCTGCAGGGGAGTCGCTTCACAGGCGGTGAAGCAGGTCTGCAGGTGTCTATCTTTCTCTCCCCTTCTCTGTCTTCCCCTCCTCTCTCCATTTCTCTCTGTCCTATCCAACAACGAATTGCGTCAACAAGGGCAATAATAATAACCACAACGAAGCTACAACAAGGGCAACAAAAGGGGAAAAAAAAAAATGGCCTCCAGGAGCAGTGGATTCATGGTGCAGGCACCAAGCCCAGCAATAACCCTGGAGGGGAAAAAAAAAAAGATTCATACTGCTGTGTCAAAAGTGTCATTATATGCTTTTTTGTTGTTGTTTGTTTGTTTGTTTGTTTCTTTTTCTCAGCTCATGGCTCAATCACCATGCTGGGGGTTGAAACTGAGACCTTTGTTGCCTCAGGCATGAAAGTATTTTTGCATAATCATTATGCTATCTCTCCAGCCCACACCAAAGCATCTTCAAATAGCATTTCACACTGAATGTCTACTAAATGTTATGATTTTTATTTTCTCATACTTATAACACTTTGTTTTTATTGAACAAATAGGTGAAGATTCATGTTACAGACTTTTATTTTATTATTTATTAATAACAGGATACAGAGTATGGGATTACAGGGTTTCACTCTGCATCCACCACCAAAATTCTGTGCCCTTACCCTCCCAGTAGTAACCAACATAGTTCTCACAAAATCCTGGAGACAGTTTATTTCTGGTTTTGTTTGGTATTGTTGCTTTTCAGGGTTATGTATTCCAGTTCTCTAGATTCCACACATGAAACCATCTGGTAGTTGTCTTTCATCTCTTATATCCCTAAGCATAGTAACTGTCCATTTTGTCCTAAAGGACATGATGTCTCCATTTTTTGTTTGTTTTTACTGCAAAGTAGTATTTCATGAAGTATATATTCCATTACTTCTTGGACCAGTGATCTGTCGATGGGTGGAGGTTTAGATCGCTTCTAGTCTTTGGCCACTGTGAATAATGCAGCTATAAATGTAAGGGTACATATGTCCCTTTGGATAAGTGTTTGTGTGTTCTTTGGGTAAATGCTTAAGAGTGGTGTTACCCAATGTGTTCTGGAGCTCAGCTTCCCCAGAGACACACCATACTAGGGAAAGAGAGAGGGAGACTGGGATATGGACCGACCAGTCAATACCCATGTTCAGCGGGGAAGCAATTACAGAAGCCAGACCTTCTACCTTCTGCAACCCTCAATGACCCTGGGTCCATGCTCCCAGAGGGATAGAGAATGGGAAAGCTATCAGGGGAGGAGGTGGGATATGGAGATTGGGTGGTGGGAATTGTGTGGAGTTGTACCCCTCCTACCCTATGGTTTTGTTAATTAATCCTTTCTTAAATAAAAAAAAATTAAAAAAAAAGAGTGGCGTTACAGAGTCATAAGGTAATTCCAGTTTTTATTTGTTTAAGGACTCTCCATAACCACCTCCCAAAGGGGCTGCACCAGTTTCCATTCCCATCATCAGTGCAGAAGTCTCTTTTACTCCACAACCTCAACAACACATATTGTTTCCTGTTTTGTTGATGTAGGCCATTCTAACAGGTATGAGGTGGAATCTCAGTTTTATTTTAATTTGCATTTCTCTAGAGATAAGTGAAGTAATGCATATCTTCATATGTTTGTGGAACATGTGTATCTGTTCTTTAGAGAACTTTATTTCTTTGCCCCCCCTTTTTTGTTGGATTATTGGTTTTTTTCCTTTTGTTGAGCTGTACCAGTTCTTTATAGATGTTTGATATCAATCACCTATATAATGTTCAAGTATCTTCTCCCAGTTATACTTTTTCCATTATACTTTTATTATTTTATTTTATAATGAATTGGAAAAGATAGCCCACATGGTATAACAGCTGTGTGATGTCAATTACTGTCGTTACTTATCATCATCAGATTATCTATCTATCTATCTATCTATATTTCTTCCTTTCTTCCTTCCCTCCTATTTATTTATTTATTTTGCCTCCAGGGTTATTGCTGGGGCTTAGTGCTTGCATTATGAATCACTGCTCCTGTGACTTTTTTTTTTGGACAGGACAGACAGAAATTAAGAGGGGAGGGGAAGATACAGAGGGAGAGGGACACCAGCTTCACCACTTGTGAAGTGACCCCCTTGCAGGTGGGTAGCTGGGGGCTTGGGAACCTTGTGGGGGTTCTTGTGATTCATATTATGTGTGCTTAACCCAGTGCGTCACTGCCTCGCGCCCTCCCCCCGCCCCAGATTACTTTTCCAAACTGACCAATCATCAGTATTAATATTATCAAGGGTAGTTTCTAAAACTATTTGAAATTTCAAACAGTAGCAACAGGAATTTCAAATCAAAGTCTCCTGACTCAAGCAAGCTACTCATCTTTTCAAGATTCCCTTCTAACATTTCTCTCTTCTTTACCCTTTCCTTCAGTCAACAGTTGAGAACCCTAATGATAAATTACTTTTATTCAGCAAATATTTACAGAGTGCCTATTCTATGCAAGACCTCATTCCTGATATTGAGATTAGAGCAATGAATAAAACAGACAAGAATGTCTGCCCTCAAGAAGATGTCATTCTAGTGAACTGGTTATATCACACATTTCAACCAGATCATCATTTCATGTGGACTAGATATACCCTGTTAGGATCCAGGACTGGGAATAGGAGGAGAATAGAGAGGAAAAAAGATTAGGCCTCCAGATAGCTGCCCCCACCAGTCTAATGACATACCATCATAGTTAAGAAAAAAAAATTCTGATTGCTCCACTCACTTTTGTATTGTCACTTCCTCTGAAAAATCTCAGTTGCAACTGAGGTGGTTATTCTCCTTTCCAACCAGCAGAGGTTTAAGGTCAGGTACCTGGGATATAGTTTGCCATGAAGGAAAACACGAAGCTCTGAAGAAAATGAGAACATTTATTTTATTTTATTCATTTTGTAAATTTCTTTTTTAAATTAATTAAGTCATTTTTATTATTGGATAGAGACAGAGAGAAATTGAGTGGGGAGGAGGAGATAGGGAAAGAGACAGAGAGACACCTGTAGTCCTACTTCACCACTTGTGAAGCTTTCCCCCTGTAGGTGGGGACCAGGGACTTGAACCCAGACCCTAACACACTGTAATGTGTGCCCTTAACCAGGTGTGCCACAGCCTGGCCCCTATTTTTTAATTTTTTTTACTGGGGGATTAGTGGTTTATAGTTGATAGTAAAATACAATAGTTTATACATGCATAACATTTCTCAGTTTCCGACAAAACAACTCAACCCCTATTAGGTCATTCTCGGGCATCATGTTCCAGGACCTGAACCCTCTCCCCCATACCAGATTCTTTTACTTTGGTGCAGAGTACATTTTATATGAAAGTCAGGGCTCCTGACAACATACTCTACACAGACAACTAATCATTAGGTCTAGACCTGTACTGTGGAACAATGCAATCTAGGAATCCATCCATACACAGCCTGCCTCTGCTGAGCTAGAAATCCACGTCAGCAATGCCTGAAGGGCACGGCCAGGAAAATTGTATTTGACCTACTTCATACTCCTTAGTAGGAATTTAATGAGTTTCTTGAGGCAAATCCTGGCTCCCCTAAAAAGTAAGAAAAGAGACAAGATACAAAATTATTCGTGCAGAAATATCCTTTTATTGTGCAATGGTAATTAAAATCAGTTTTCAAATGAATGCATGCCAAGTAGATGACAACTAAGTTACTTATTTAGTATAAGAACAAGAATAGAAACTGAAAAATAGGCAAACTAAACCCTCTGAAAACTAAAGAATGTATTTTGACCAGTAATATGGCCTCCTTCGCTCAAACCAAACCTTTTACTAAAAATAATAGCATGAAGAAAATGGATGTTTTGAGTTGAATTTCTATTTTCCCTTTTCCTCTGGTGGAGGTGACTAATGAACAGGGAAATGGCCAAGAGGTAGGCAGGAAATCACAGGTGGGGGGGAAGGAGAGGAGAGAAAGACAGAAATAGCCCACAAATAGTAGCTATGTCTGAAACAATATAGAATTCAGTATATTTCCACTTTCTGAGGTAAAGGGAGTGGCACAGAAACTAATAGTTACATTAACTTAGCCAATGACAGTAATTAATACTTGTATGCTTCCACTATCATAGGGCCAGTGCATGCCAGGTATTTTACATCTATTTTTCTCTCAGCAATCTCCCAAGTGTGGCATTATTCTTATATTAGTGAAGGAAAAAAAAAAAAAAAAAGAGGGCTCAGGAGGCTTAATAGCTTGCCAAGACCTATATAGCAAGGTGGTGGAGTCTGAATTGGAACCTACATTCTTCACCCCTCCCCTTCACCACAGGCCTCCTTGCACTGTTCCTTAGACTCTACAATGCACTACATATTTCTCAAATTGGAATATATATTATTATGTGAATTTAAAGTATATTAAGTGAAATTATAGTGGGACATGTAGGCTATCACTCGGCTAAAGAATGCAGATCTTGGCATACAGAACATTATCTGAAGAGCTTATTTAATTGCATATTATTGGGCCTGAAAATTCGAGGCTTTAAAGATCTGGGATAGTAACCAGGAACCTATATTTTAAAAAGATTTTTTTATTATTAATGGTAGAGAAAGAAGTACTTTAAGTGATTATAAAATCCTGCTGCTAACTAGTTGGGTAAAGTCAATTGTTAACCTTTGTTACTTTATATATAGAATGAAGAGTTTCCAGCAGTTTAACAAAAAGACTATAGTGTATCCTAAATGGATGGAACTGGCAGTGATTATGCTTAGTGACGTAAGTAAGGAAGTGAAGGACAACTGCAGGATGATTTCACTCATACATGTAATATAGCAGATTGAAACACATGTACATAAATATATATATACTAACCACTGTAGTTCTCCGAAGGTCTACAGTGGTTACCACTGGGAGGGGGGGGGGCATAAGTTTTGTGGTGTGGAATTGTACTCTTATATCTTATAATGTAAATTACTTAAGATATATATTAAAGGGGGCAGGGCAGTGGTGCAGCGGACTAAGGGCACGTGCAAAGCTCAAGGACCTGCTTAAGAATCCCAGTTTGAGCCCCTGGCTCCCCACCTGCAGGTGCCCTGGTCACTTTACAAGCGGTGAAGCAGGTCTGCAGGTGTCTATTTTTCTCTCCCCGTCTTCCCTTCCTCTCTTAATTTCTCTCTGTCCTATCCAACAACACCAATAATAATAACAACCACAACAACAATAAAAAAAACAACCAGGGCAACAAAAGGGAAAAAATAGCCTTCAGGAGCACTGGATTCATGGTGCAGGCACTGAGCCCCAGCAATAACCCTGAAGGCAAAAAAATAAATAAATAAAGATATGTTAAAAATAAAAATAGAGTTATAGAGAGATAAAAACAAAAAGAATGAAGAATTAGTTAAGTCACACATTTCTGCTTTTCTTTGAATAAAGAAAACCAAGTTTTATAGTGCGAATGATCTATAGAGCCTAAATATTTCGGTGGCAAATGTAAAAAACAAAATCTACATTCTTTATATAAACTTTACTCTATTTTCTTTGTTTTTTAATATTTATTTATTCCCTTTTGTTGCCTTTGTTGTTTTATTGTTGTAGTTATTATTGTTATTGTTACTGGATAAGACGGAGAGAAATGGAGAGAGGAGGGGAAGACAGAGGGGGAGAGAAAGATAGACACCTGCAGACCTACTTCACTGCTTGTGAAGTGACTCCCCTGCTGGTGGGGAGCCGGGGGCTCCAACCAGGATCATTAGGCCGGTCCTTTTACTTTGTGCCACCTGAGCTTAACCCACTGTGCTACCTCCCCTTTCTTTGTTTTTTAAATGAGATTTATTTAACGAGAGAAGAAAAAGAATCTAGAGTGTTAGCCAGGTCCTATTTGGTGTGAGGGATCAAATGTGGGGCCTCAACTTTGCACAGCTCACACTCTACCTGCTGAGCTACCTCTCTAGTCACTCCTCATACAAATTTTGTAATATCATCACAGTGCCTGGGGGAAGGGAGTAAGAACCCAAAGATGGAAACAGGTATATGGATCGACCTGTCAATGCCCATGTTTAGTGGGGAAGCAATTACAGAAGCCACCAGACCTTCCACCTTCTGTATCCTACAATGACCTTGGGTCCATACTCCCAGAGGGTTAAAGAATAGGAAAGCTATCAGGGGAGGGGATGGGATACGGAGTTCTGGTGGTAGGAATTGTGTGGAGTTGTACCCCTCTTATCCTACGGTTTTGTCAATGTTTCCTTTTTATAAATAAAAAAAGGGAAAAAAAGATATATATTTTTAAATTTTTAATTGCCACTAGGGCTATCACTGGGGCTCATGCCTTCCTGATGAATCCAATGCTTCTGGTGGCCTTTTTTTCTTAGATAGGAAAAGGAGAAATTGACAGAGGAGGGGCAAGAAAGAGAGATACCTGTAGACCTGCTTCACTGCTCCTGAAGCTTCCCCCCGTAGGTGGGTAACATGTATGCTCAACTGTGTGTACAATTTAATATTTATACTAAATATAATTTATGTTTAAAATATATTATTTGTATTTTTATATTTAAATACTCAAAATTTATATTTTTAAAAGATAACTGTTTTTAAAACAATGTAATTTTTTTGTTCACCAATACATTTCTTCAACAAGGAAGTTGTATTTGTACTAAGAATTACAAGTATATAGTATTTCAACCTTAGAAACCATGCTACACAGGTCATTCTAATTTTCTGTAGCATGTGTCTTGCATTCAGAGATATTTTATGTGTCTGTGTGTTTATATGTTTTAAGGAACTAAAGATATCTCTTGATTTACATCAATACATCCCTCACGAATGAAGAGTACAAGCTGAAAATTGCTGATTTATATCTTCTTTTTTAAAAAAATGTCCATAGTATGGCTTGCAGGATCATTAGTGTCTATGGAGACAAGTGTAACAAGTGAAACAAACAGTGCAATGAAGTCAAAAGGCCACTGGTGAAAGAATTAAATTTCTAACTCAGAAAGGAAAAAAAATCATGAAGCAAATTGACTGCACTTTCAGAAAATTGTGAATATATTTAATTCCCTTGAAATATCCCTTTTAACTCTTGTGACTTACAACACCTTCCAAAAAGGCACTAATTTGCTCGTTCAACAATCTAGCAACAGAATACAGTTACAGAAAGAGACATGGGAAAAGTACATTATTACTTGGAAAATCTAAATCACCAGAAAAAAAAGAAACAATTCACTCAATTATGAACTAGGTTGAGATGCACTACTTACAGCAATACTGAGGGAGACATTCACTTCATATTTAGTGTGTAATATTTTATAACATTTTACAGTATAATTTCACAATTTTTATTTAAAAAGAAACTGTTTAACTCAATTGATGTTAGTTTTATCTCCAAAGCTTTCAATTATACCACACTCCCCAAAGCACCATATTAAGTAAACTTAATGCATTCATATTCTTACATAGCCTGTACAGCATGGTAGAGTCACTTGGGGGAAATATTCTGAGATTATTTTGCATACATCTTAAGAACAAATATACTGTTTCGAATGCACATTCTAGCTATTTCCTTAGATGATTCATAAATTGACTCTGACTTCTGCAGTTTATGGTTTTGTAGCATTCAGGAAAGACAAAATGTTTTCTCTTGCAGCTGAGAAGTTTAATATTACTATACTTTACTTGCATTGCAAGGTAAGCTTAGAAGTTAAAAATGAAAAGGTCACTTTTTTAGGTTAAGAGTTCTAAGGAAGGGCTGGTAAACTAGCTCACTTGGGTGTGCTGCTTTGCTCTATGAGGGATCTGGGTTTGAGTCTGACTCCTACAGCATTGGAGGAAGTTTCAGGGAAGTGATTTCTTTCCCTCTTCTCTCTGCCTCTCTATCTGAAAATGTCTGGAAGCAGTAAAGCCTTAGAGATGACAAAAAAAAATCTAAGAAAAATAGTTTTACTACTATGTACTAATATTTAATAACATTTGTGAGTTCTATGACCTGAAAATTCAAAGTGCCTTTTTTTATTATAGCTCTAGTGTTATTATTCTTTTGCCTCCAGGGTTATTGCTGAGGCTTTGTGCCTGCACTATGAATCCACTGTTCCTGGAGGCCATTTTTCCCATTTTGTTGCTCTTGTTGTTGCCTTTATTATTATTACTCATTGCTGTTGTTGTTGGATAGGACAGAGAGAAATCGAGAGAGGAGGGGAGACAGAGAGGGGGAGAGAAAGACACCTGCAGACCTGCTTTACTGCTTGTGAAGTGACTCCCCTGCAGGTAGGGAGCTGGACTTGTACCAGGATCCTTATGCCGGTCCTTGTGCTTTGTGCCATTTGTGCTTTACCCACTGCACTACCACCTGACATCCCCAAAGTGCCTTTTTTCTGACTTGAAATAATTGTAGTGACAGTCAGTGAATGTCTGTGTTACCATATTTGAGGACCTGGGTTTAAGGCCCTGGCCCACACTTCAAGGGGAGGCTTCATGAGTGATAGAGCAGTGCTGTTAGGTGTCTCTCTACCCACTGCTCAAAAAAAAAAGAAAAAAAAAAGATAAATGGGGGGGAAGGGCTTCTGGGAGTGGTGGAGTCATTGTGCAGGCAAAAGTCATAGCAATAAGACTGGTCCAAAAATTTTTTTCCAGTAAATTTTTTTTTTTAATATTCATGTATCTTTTTTTAATATTTATTTTATTTATTTATTCCCTTTTGTTGCCCTTGTTGTTTTATTGTTGTAGTTATTATTGTTGTTGTCGTTGTTGGATAGGACAGAGAGAAATGGAGAGAGGAGGGGAAGACAGAGAGGAGGAGAGAAAGACAGACACCTGCAGACCTGCTTCACCGCCTGTGAAGCGACTCCCCTGCAGGTGGGGAGCCGGGGTTCGAACCGGGATCCTTATGCCGATCCTTGTGCTTTGCGCCACCTGCGCTTAACCCGCTGCGCTACAGCCCGACTCCCTTGACCAGTCCATACATAAAGAAACAAGTATCTCCAGAACAGAACTACTGAATTGTCATTAGAGATCAGGTGGGCACCAGACTAAGATAGTGTCCAACCACAATCTCCCTTCACCTTTGATTGTTATCTTCTGAAATGCAAAACCAGTTCTGTGAGCCTAAGTGGAGCAGGAAGTACAGAGTTTTCTCTATCAAAACAAATAAGAAGAACATGTCCCCAGTGGGCCAGGAACTTCTGTAATCACCACTTTCAGACATCACTGGAATGCTACTCAGCATGCAGAATTAGCATTTATTTATTGACTTTATTAGAGGCTCTGGATCTACTTAAATGACTCTGCATATAGTTATGATGACCTAAGGGCATAGTTATTCTGGGTATAGTTACCACTGATATCCTATATATGCTGAGAGAAACACAGAGATAGGACTTTGCTGAAAATGTGTTTTACAACCTTGATCAATACTCCCAGCGGGGGAAGAAGTGATAAGAGGGAGATAAGAGAGTTCTGAACTCGTGCTCCATCAGCACCCAGAGAGAGAGAGAGAAAGAAAAGGAGAGGGACCCAGAGAGAGAGAAAGAAAAGGAGAGGGACATATGGAGGTAGTAGTGTTGTCATGAGTGGCTTGGAGGGGAAGAGAGGATTGGATCAGGAAGAAAAAGGGGGAAATTATGTATAAATGTAGACAGATAGTTGTAGAGAAGATGCTTGGCCCATGTCTACAACCTTAGGGGAACTGTGGTGGATTGCAGTGGGGAAACTGAAGATTCAGAACTTTGGTGGTGGGAATGGTATAGATTTAAACATCTGTTGACATGTAATTTTACCAAATAAAAATTAATTAATTAAAAATGTGTTTTATACCTATGGAGGTACTAGCTTTTTCTAGAATTATAGATTAGGCATTCCAAAATTTCACAGGCTAGGTAGTACTTAATAATAATCATAAACAGGGAGTCGGGCTGTAGCGCAGCGGGTTAAGCGCAGGTGGCGCAAAGCACAAGGACCGGCATAAAGATCCCGGTTCGAACCCCAGCTCCCCACCTGCAGGGGAGTCGCTTCACAGGCGGTGAAGCAGGTCTGCAGGTGTCTATCTTTCTCTCCTCCTCTGTCTTCCCCATCTCTCTCCATTTCTCTCTGTCCTATCCAACAACGACGACTACAACAATAAAAAAAACAACAACAAGGGCAACAAAAGGGAATAAATAAATAAAATTAAAAATATATATTTAAAAAAATAATAATAATCGTAAACGATAATAACTATTCTTCTACTATTATAAATAATCTTGGCATCTGAAAGACCAGAAGGACTATCAAAGTAGATGAAGTGTACTAATAGTGGTGGCAATTAAAATTTATCAAGTATATGACATGACAAATCTTATAATCTTCATAATGATCTTTTTTCATTTTTATTTATTATTGGATAGAGACAGAGAAAGATTGAGAAGGGGGGAGTAGATAGGGAAGAAGAGATAGAAAGGCACCTACAGCACTGCTTCACCACTCATGAAGCTTTTCCCCTGCTGGTGGGTACCAGGGGCTTGAACACTGTAGTGTGTGTCCTTGCACACTGTAGTGTGTGTGCTTAATCAGGTGTGCCACTGCCTGGCCCCTCTTCATAATAATCTTTGAATTAGGTAATAATTATGTATTCATTTTTTTTTCCTCAGGGTTATTGCTGGGGCTCAGTACCTGCACCACAAATCTACTGCTCCTGGAGGCTATTTTTTTTCCTTTTTTGTTGCCCTTGTTGCTTATTGTTGTCATTGTCATTATTGCTGTTGTTTCTGCTGTCATTGTTGGATAGGACAGAGAGAAATGGGAAGAGGAGGGGAAGACAGAGAAGGGGAGAGAAAGACAGACACCTGCAGACTCCTCCCGCCCCCGACACACACACGTAGGTGGAGAGCCGGGGGCTCAAACCAGGATCCTTATGCTGGTCCTTGAGCTTCGTGCCATGTGCGCTTAACCTGTGGCACTACTGCCCAACCCCCTATGTATTCAATTTTACAAATAAGTAAGCTGGGAGTCGGGCTGTAGCACAGCGGGTTAAGCGCAGGTGGCGCTAAGCTCAAGGACCGGCGTCAGGATCCCGGTTCGAGCCCCCGGCTCCCCACCTGCAGGCAGGTCCCTTCACAGGCGGTGAAGCAGGTCTGCAGGTGTCTGTCTTTCTCTCCCTCTCTGTCTTCCCCTCCTCTCTCCATTTCTCTCTCTCCTATCCAACAACAACGACATCAATAATAACTACAACAATAAAACAACAAGGGCAACAAAAGGGAATAAATAAATAAAATTAAATTTAAAAAAAATAAGTAGGCTAAAGTTAAAATAAGTTATGCTTAAGTGCTCATTATTGGCAGTCCCAGTCATCTGGGTTCAATATCGTACTTGTTTAAACAGTATGACAACACCTTTCAGGATTTTTTTTTATTGTGTTTTGTTTTTTGCCACCAGGGTCATCACTGAAGCTCAGTACCTGGCACAACAAATCCACTACTCACAGTGACCATTTCCCCCTTCCCTTTTTTGTATAGAGACAAAAAGAAGTAAGGAGGGAAAGGTAGAGAGGAAGAGACACCTACTACACTGCTCTACCATTCGTGAAAGTTCTCTTCTGCAGGTGAGGACTGGGATGTTAAACCAGTGTTTGCATATGGTAATGTGTACACTCTACCAGGTATAGCAGTACCCGACCCTCACCCATCTTATTTGTTGCTAAAGTCTAACTCTTTAATGGTTAGCTTGTCTGACCTACACGTCTCTACTTACATGTTATCAGTTACCAAGAAGATGAGACAATTTCTTTTTTTTTTTTTAATTTTTAAAAAAAAATTTTTAAAAATATTTTATTTATTTATTCCCTTTTGTTGCCCTTATTGTTTTATTGTTGTAGTTATTATTGTTGTTGTCATTGTTGGATAGGACAGAGAGAAATGGAGAGAGGAGGGGAAGACAGAGAGGAGGAGAGAAAGATAGACACCTGCAGACCTGCTTCACCGCCTGTGAAGTGACTCCCCTGCAGGTAGGGGATGAGACAATTTCTAAGGTGAAACATAAAACTTTCAAATAGTATTTAAATAAATAACTTATTTTTTATTTATGTCATATTGTGCTGTACTAAAGATACACTTGATACTTCAAAAACCATACTATTAATTTTAGAATGTGATACTAGCACGGAAGACTTGTTCTATCCTATTATTCTTTTAAACTGGAGTTTCTCTGGCATTGAAGGTGCAATGTTTAAGGGATGGAGATATAGCCTTTTTTTAAGCTTTATTAACATTTTAATACTGATTTACAAAATTATAAAAGAGATCTAACTCCATACTGCTCCTACCACTAGAGTTCTGTATCTTCATTCTCTCCAATGGAACCTGCAAGTTTTCCCAAGGCTATAGGTATGAGTTAACTATTATTTCTACAACTATCTGTCTATATTTGTATATATTTGCCCATTTTTCCTATTTTCTTCTCTTCTCTTTCTCTCTAAGTTGCACCTACACCTATTACTACTTCCAACTGTCCCTCCTTTATTCCTCTTCTTTCTCTGGGTTCTGATGGAGTTGGAGTTCAGAGCCCTCTGGTCATCTTCCCCCCATCACTTCTCCCCCACTGGACCAAAATTCTTTTGGGGGCACATAAAGGTGGCTTCTGTAACTGCTTTTCTGCTGGATATGGGTGTTGTCAGGTCAATCCATACTCCCAGCCTGTTTATATCTTCCCCTGGTGGAGTAGGGCTCTAGAGAGCTGAGCAGAACTATGGCCTTTGTAAACCCACCTCAAGTTGTAAAGCTCCTTACAGTGGATTGGGCTAAATAAAGTCTTTTCTATTAAGAATTTTGTGGGAAGGTGCCATAAGACAAACCCAATTCTTAAATATGTCTGTCTCATTAACTGGAAAAGCCAGCCTAAGGTGATACTTGTTGTCAATTGTGAGTCTGGGATGTCCCAGAAGCACCTTGTCAGCAGTGTGCCCTGACCTCTAAGCATCAGTAGGTTCCTGGGCCCAGTAGAGATGCTAAGAAATCTCATTCTAAGATGCTAAGGAATCCAATCTCCTAAGGGAGGTTGGGCTAACACACTCTACCACTTGGTAGAGATGGGTCCTGAAATTAGTACAGTCTACCTAGAAAGTTCCTAGCCATGACCATAGAATGTGAGCTCAGACCTACAGGGATGCAGAGGTTACACAGGCTCCTGTGCTGAATATGGGCCCCAGATCAAATCAATGGGGTTTACAGTTAACAATATTTATATAATATTCCCATATTTGGGAGCCACTCTCTTCCCTGATACAGCTTTCTAGTCCTTTTTCCAACTAGGAAGCCATCTCCCCAGATAATACCTTGGGTCCACCAGCATGTTAGCTGTCAGGCTCAGGCAAAAACTAGTAAAGTCATGGGCCCCTTGGAATATAACTAAAATAGGCCTACTAGCTATCTTCAAAATGGAAACCCCACATGGCACAAAGCACAACGACCAGCGTAAGGGTCCTGGTTCAAGCCCCTGGCTCCCCACCTGCAGGGGGGTAGCTTCACAGGTGGTGAAGCAAGTCTGCAGGTGTCTATCTTTATCTCCCCGTCTCTGTCTTCCCCTCCTCTCTTGATTTCTCTCTATCCTATCTAACAACGATGACATCAATAACAACAACAATAATAATTAGAACAATAAAACAAGGGCAACAAAAGGGAATAAATAAATACTTAAAAAAACCCCAAAACCAACCAACCAACCAACCAACCAACCAAACAAACAAACCCAGAAACCCCAAATATTCATCTTCAATATTCCAGCCTTTAGGTTCATGATTAATCAACAATTTGTTCTTTTTTTATACCTTAATTCTTTTTCAATCACCAGGTTTCAGATGATACCATGATGCCAACCTGACTTCCCTGGGCAGACGACCCCACCAATGTGTCCTGGAGCCCTACCTCCCCAGATCCCTGCCCCAATATGGAAAGAGAGACAGGCTGGGAGTATGGATCGACCTGCCAACACCCATGTTCAGTGGGGAAGCAATTACAGAAGCCTTTCACCTTCTGCATCCCATAATGATCCTAGGTCCATACTCCCAGAGGGGTAAAGAATAGGGAAGCTACCAAGGGGATGGGACATGGAGTTTTGGGGGTGGGAATTGTGTGGAATTGTATCCCTCTTATCCTATAGTCTTGTCAATATTTACATTTAATATAAAAAAATAAACAAATTAAAAAAAGGATCTTGTGCAATTCCCAACTGGTCAGGGTACACAACTAAATTTTCTTTGTGCTACCTATAGTCACATACATCTCTATGTCTTTGGAAAGTAACAATTATCAAGTTGTCTTATCATCAATCTATTCAAGGCATGACCAAAGCAGACAATAAATAAATAAATAAATAAATAAATAAATAAATGGTCTGAAAAACCAGGATGTTTTACTAATTATGTAATTTTATAATTCATGAAACATTTTACTATTTCCTAGTTTGTCACTGGTATTCTTTTTTTACATATTTAAAACAAGGTGCATATTTATTTTCTTGGGTCCAAATGAGTGTCAACATTATCTCACAAAAAAAGGGGGTGGGTGGTTGTGTAATGAATGACATGTCAAAATTGTTTTACAGGGCTTTGAAATTAACTTTCAGAATACATATGAATTGCCTTGGAATATCCTTTAAATGCAACTATACTTGGATTGTGGCCTGAGACTACATGTTTTTAATTTTTTTTGTTGTATTTGTTTATTTATTATTGGATAGAGACAGAGAGAAATTGAGAGAGAAGGGGGAGATAGAGAGGGAGAGAGACAGAGAGACACCTGCAGCTCTGCTTCACCATGCATGAAGCTCTCCTCCTGCAGGTGGGGACCAGGGGCTTGAACCTGGATCCTTGTGTACTGTAATGTGTGCACTAAACCAGGTGTGCCACCACCTGGGCTCTAGACTACATATATATATATGTGTGTGTGTGTGTGTGTGTGTGTGTGTGTTAATTTCTTTATGGGGGGGGTCTAATGTTTTACAGTCAATAGTTAATACAATAGTTTGTACATGCACATTTCCCAGTTTTCCACATAACAATACAACCCCCACTAAGTTCTCTGCCATTGTCTTCTAGAACCTGAACCCCCTCATCCCATGTCACTGGTATTCTTGACCCTGCAGTCAGATAAGAAAGTTGGGCAGATGTTACCTTTAGTTTAAATTAATTTTTATGCGATTAAAAGGAATGTTTGCTCCAAGAAGAGTATTGGCTATACAAGTTACCAGTTCCAGGACCATTTCCTCTGGGATTTTTCTGCTGTCCTTCCAACTAGTCAGCCAATGTGATCTTTCTCTAAACATGATCATTTATTTTTCCCTGGAGGGTTATCTTCTATCCTGTTCAAGAAAGATGATCCTGGAAAATAAAGAAGGCTTTCTATACCCCCCCCAGTGCAGTATTATGGTTAACTGTAGCTCTTCATAATGAATGGTGAAAGAAAAAAACCATTTAAGTTTTCTAGCTCTTCTCAAATAAAAAGGCATTTGTTGCAGCTGAGTCTCAGCCAGCTTTCATTGTTTAGGCAATAAATAATTAGTCAGATTATGCCAATCACCAATACTCATAATCAAATATATAATTGTAATATACACAAATGACCTTGAACTTATGAAAATATAATGTGGGATTTATAGTTACATAATGTGACACTGAGATTCTATACCTACAGACTCAAGGTTTTTAGAGTAACTTAGAATATACTAAACCTAAATACTTCTGGCAGTGACAAAATTGTGTGAATTCTGAATACTATCCAAGTAGCATCTTATTCCAAACAAATTTATCCATATTAAAAATAAAACAGGGCGGGGGTAGAGAGCGTAATGGTTATGCAAACAGACTCTCATGCCTGAGGCTTCGTCAAGTTCCAGGTTCAATCCCCCGCATCACCATAAACCAGAGCTGAGTAGTGCTCTGGTTAAAATAAATAAATAAATAAATAAATAAAACAAAATAAAATAAAATTCAAGCCCTTTTCTCCACCTGTGGGTGTGTGAGTTGTGGAGCAGTTGTAGGCATTTCTCTTTCTCTCTATTTTCTCTCTGTTTCTATCAGGAAGGAAAGAAAAAGTTAAAGGGTCCCAGAAGTGGTGAAGTCATCATGCAGGTATGTGACCCCAACAATAATCCTGGGGATAAAAAGTAAAAGCTTAAAAAAAAAAATGAGACCTCAATTCTCATATAAAAATGACTTCATATATCTCAGAATTTTATTATTTATTTATTTTTTTTTTTAGTGAAACAATCTAGATTTTGGGGGTATGCTTTTTAATTTTTAAGATTTGTTTATTTATATTTCTTTTTTTTCTTTATTGGGGGATTGATGTTTTACAGTCAACAGTAAATACAATAGTTTGTACATGCATAACATTTCCCAGTTTTCCACATAACAATACAACCCCCATTAGGTCCTCTGTCATCATGTTCCAGGACCTGAACCACACCTCCACCCCTATTTCAGAAATTTGAATGGACTTTGCAGTAAACATGCTTAAACCTAGCTACTTCAGAATTGATCTAGTTTAAATTATTGAGTATAAAACAAATCAACATCAGAGGAATGGCTATTCTGCTCAATACTGTCAGTAGAATTCACCTTAAGGAACAAAATGAATTACGCATAAAAAAAAAAAAACACCTCAAGTTGAATGTTTCACATCAGTAAAACTATGAATAAAAGATTCTTCCAGCACAGTAGGCAAATTTCCCCTTTAATAAGTAGCCAGGAAAAAGCAATATTTCAATGTTTGTTTTCCTTCCTCTGAGGGAAAATGTTTCGCTATGACTTATTTTACTTCCTTTTTATTCTGTCCTATTTCCTTGGCTCTCACAGACAGCTCCAGTAGCAACATGACAATACCACTTTGCACTTGCCGAAAGCGCCTTTTCTCTAAAACCTTCAGTTGTGGTCTATGCGAGGAGAGTGTAAAACAGGGGAAATGATGCAAACATTGAAGTGCATCCTCTCATTCAGACCTTTTGAGAGACCCAGAATCTGGGTATAAAAACCCAACTTCTCCCGAAGTTCATGTTTAGTATTCTTGAGGCTTTTGGCAAGATTTGCCATTATCTTGAATTCTGTCTCACATATGAAATAAAGCAAAGCCATTTTCCTCACGAGCATGTGAAGAGTAACTAGACTATATTTTCTAAAATAACACTTGGGGGGGTGGGGTGAGGGAAAACAGATTCTTGGAATTCTAAAAATAAGTCTAAAGTGGATGCCTACAGCGTAACAGCTTGAATGCATGTTTCTGGAGCAGAGAACAGTCACATTTCTATTTTATTTAATCAAAGAACTTACTTGTCTAGAGAAGGAGCACCTCAAAATAAAATAAAAATGCTTCAGAATAAAATGTAAAAAGAAGTTGCTGATGTTTTTGTTTTACCTATACATATGTATGTGTACTTCAGCAACCACATCTGTAGACTCAAGTATTTTAAATGAAAAGAAAAAGACTATCAATAGACATCAGCACTCTGCTACATATCAAAGTTTTTTAAAGTGAGTATTACAGGACAGAGAGCTTGGATTCCCCAGATTCCTGATGAATACCAGGATTTCAGGGTCTTATATTCATCCTTTTGCTTTCAGCATTAATAATGACCTTCAAGCTTCAGAACAGTTTTCTCTTCATATTTTGTCAAAGATGCAAATAGCTCTTTTCAGAGTTTATCTGCTAATTAGAAGAGTTGGTTTGTACGGGTTGGAATTTTCTCATTCTAGTTTCTAAATGTAATGAAACTGAAACAAAATGTGCATAATAACTATCTACACTGTCACCAAGAAAAAATATAGGGAAACATCTATTACCACATTCAGAAAGAACTTTTTAAAAAAATAATCTGCAGTTCTTTTTTTTTTTTAATTTGGTTTTAATAAGAGAAAGAGATACAGAAAGGAAGGCACAGAAAGACCAGAACACTGCTCAGCTCTGGTTTATGGTGGTGTTGGGGATTGAACCCTCGAGCCTTAGGCATGGAAGTCTTTTGCATAACTGCTATGCTGTCTTCCCAGCCCCTATAATCATGCAGTTCTTCTAGATCAAAAGACTATGTGTTTTCAAAAAGCAATTACAAAACAGTATAGCATTACATTTTTCTTAATTAAATTTATTTTTTATTTTTAATTATCTTTATTTATTTATTGGATAGTCAGCCAGAAATTGAGAGGGAAGGGGGTGATAGAGAAGGAGAGAGACAGACAGACACCTGCAACATGCTTCACCACTCGCAAAGCTTTCCCCCTGCAGGTGGGGACCAGGGGCTCGAACCTGGATCCTTGTACATTGTAAGATGTACGCTCAACCACATGTACTATCACCCAGTCCCAAGCAACTAGTTTTTTCCATATTATTATTATTATTATTATTATTTTGCCTCCAGGGTTATAGTTGGGGCTCGGTGACCGTACTATGAATCCACTGATCCTGGAGGCCATTTTTCCATTTTGTTGTTCTTGTTACACACACACACACACACACACACACACACACACACACACACACACACACACACACGTATGGGTGGGGGCAGGGGGAGTGAAGATAATATAATATGGCTAAGCAGCATTTTATCCTTGGAATGCAAGGTCCATTTAGTATTAGAAAATCAATCAATGCAATTCACCATGTTAATAGACTAAAAATAAAAATTTTATGGTCACCTAAATATATACTTTAAAGTACTTTGAAAAAAAATCTATAGTCAGCCATAATGCTCTTAGAATTTCAGGAAATAAAAGGAAATAATAATCTAATAAAGGGCACCTGTTGAAACCCTATAGCTAACATCATACTTATAAAGAAAGAATGAATGGTTTCTCCCTAAGAACATGAGCAAGGAGAAGCTGTTGTCACCATTCCTATTCAACAATGTTCTAGCCAATGCAATAAAGAAAAAGGGGGAGAGAGGGGGAAAGAGGGAGAGAGAGAGAGAGAAGAAAGCCACACATATTAAAATAGGTTTTTTTTTCCTATCTGAAGATTACAAAAACAAAAATAAAACAAAACAAAAATATACCTATGTGGGAGTTAGTGCCACAGAAAAAGCATTAAGCTCTCAAATATGAGGTCTCCAGTTCAACTCCCAGCACTGCATGTGCCAGACTGACGCTCTTGTTCTCTCTCCTTTCACTCTCTCATTAATAAATGAAATATTTTGAAATACATTTATGGATACTCAACATTATTAGAAAAATGCAAATAAAAACCACCATATACCTATTAGGGTTGCTTAAAAAAGAAAACAAAGCAAACAAAACCAGATCAGGGGTCCGTAGTGGCACATTCAGTAGAATGTGCACATTACCATTCACAAAGAGCCTTTGTTCAAGCCCTTGGTCCCCACCTGCAATGGAAAAGATTCACAAGTAATGAAGTGGTGCTCCAGATGTCTCTTTTACCTTCTCTGTCTACCCTTTTCCTCTCATATTCTCTGTCTCCATTAAAAAAAAAAAAAGAAGGAAGGAGAGAAGGAAAGGAGGGAGGGAAGAAGGGAGAAAAGAAGGAAGGGATGAAGGAAGGGAAAAGAAATATGGCTGCCAGGAGTGGTGGATTCATCATGCAGGCACTGAGCCCCAGCAGTAACTCTAGTGACAATAAGTAGGAAAAAAAAAATCATAGTAAGTGCTAGTTAGGATGTAAGACAAAGGGAATCTTTATGCTGATGGAAATGTAAATGTCTTACATTCACTCTGGAAAAAAAAAATGTTTGGCAGTTTCTTACAAAGTTTAATGTGATATCAAAGCCATTTCCAAGAGAAATGTACCTTAATTCCCAGTGGCTAGATTTAAATTGCTGACAATGAAAAAAAATCCCAGCTACAACTGAAATGTCCTGGTAAATGAAAAACCATGGCACATCTGAACAATGAAACATTCCTCAGCAAAATAAACAAATAAACAAAGGCCCCCATGCTTTTCATCCTGTGCCCATGTGATACTGGTGTGAAGCACATGCCTTCCATGTATGAGGCCTTGGGTTTGAACATGACTATCACATGGGTGCAGCAGAAAAACTTGGGGGAGCTCTAAGGATTGTAGTAGTGTTCTGTTGTGGCATCTCTGTTTTTCTTGTCTTCTCTGTTCCTTAAAAAGAAATAATAAAATTGACTCTGAGGAAGTTGCTCAGGGGTGATATTTTATGCATGTGAAAGGTCCTGGGTTTATTCTGCTGTACCACATTAAAAAAAGTTAACAAATACATTTAAAAAATGGAAGGATATATAGCAAAATATTGCTGATTATCTTTTAGCTGTGGTATTATGACTGATTTTAAATTTATTTCTTGACATCTGACTTTTAAAAATTATACCCACTCAATATGTTTTACTTTTGTTTCTAGGAGAAAAATAAATTCCCTTTTTTATATGTTGAATGTGGTCGTTAGACCTAGTTGAGACTGTGAGACTCAACTGCTGGGTAAGGTTAGGTATCATAATGGTTATGCAAAGAGTCTCACATGCCAGGTCTCCAAAGTTCTAGGTTTAATCCCCTGCACCACCATAAACCAGAGTTGAGCAGTACTCTGGTAGAAAGAGAAAGAAAGATAGATAGCTAGATAGATAGATAGAAACTGCCTTCTGAAGACCTCTTTGAATCCTGTCTCCCTCCTTTGATTCTGTTTTGTCCTTAATAGTCCTCAGCTATTTTTTTTGTGTGTGTGCTGAAACCCAGGAACGAATTGTCCTTAGTTTTATAACAGTTTCATATTCTCAGTTCAAATGATTACTTTCAAGTAAGCCCTAATTTCTCTGTTTCTCTTTGAGTCTACTTCTGATACAAGATTGCACAAAGATTTATTGAGTCCATATTATGTGTCCAGCACTGTTAGGTGCTCCACACACAATACTGTCTGTGTTTTTAGTACAGAAAATGTAAATGATGTACTTTTTACAATTTCAACTTACTGACAGTTACAAGCTAATAGAGATATAAGTATACTGACTCTAGAATCCAAATTCTCAGCCAATGCAGTGAAGTAACCTAGTTAAGGAGTGGGTTTAAATTTTGGTTTTCTATTTTCTAGCTTGTGACCTTAGGAGAAAATATTTAATGTCCTTATGTCTGTTTCCTTTACATAAAATAAAGATGACAGCTTTAATTATTCATAACTATGTTGTAAGCATTAAATATGTATGTGTGAAGTACCTGGTACATAGTAATTGTCCCCCTGTGCTCCTTCCCTACTCTCCCCTAAGTGTTCCCTATAGCTCTAGCAGGAAATTTCAGCTCTGTGATATTATTACTTATAAGGAGTATATATTTGGAGCTCCAGTGGAGCAAATTGGTTAGAATGCAGTACTTATATGGGAGTATATATTTGATAAAAAATATATGTATATTCTATGTTATTTTTCAAGTAATTTTTATTTAAATAAATAATAGTTTACTACAAGATTACACCACACTACACCCACCACCAAAGTTGTATCCCCACCCTCTAACCTGTCAAAGATAACCACCATAATTCTTACAAATCTTACAAACAGTTTGATTCTATTTTATTTAGATTTTTTTTGGCAAGTTCAAGTAAATCACATTGTAAGATTCCACATATGAGTGAAACCATCTGGTAGTTGTCTTTCATCTCTTATTTTGCTAAGCATAATCACCTCCAGTTTCATCCATTTTGTCCCACAGGACACAATATCATCATTTTTTATTGCAGAGTAGTATTCCATAGAATATATCCTGTAACTTCTTTAGCCAGGAATCTGATGGTGGGCATTTAGATTGCTTCTACTATTTGGCTATTGTGAATAATGCAGCTATGAACATAGGAATGTATGTGTCTCTTCTAATCAGTGTTTGAGTGTCCACTGGATAAATGCCCAAGAGTGGTATTGTTGGGTCATAAGGTACTTCTATATTTATTTGTTTAAGGATTCTCCATACTGTCTTCTAAAGGGGCTGTACCAATTTGCATTCCTACCAGCCATGTAGCAGAGTTCTCTGTTCTCCACAACCTCCCAACACCTGTTATTTCCTGATTTGTTGATGTTAGGTATGAGATGGTATCTCAGTGTAGTATTATTTTGAATTTCTCTAGTGATAAGTGAAGTGGAGCATTTCTTCATGTGTCTATGGGCCATATCTCTTCTTTAGAAAACTGTCTGTTTAGCTCTTTGGCCTACCAAAATGTATTTCTTATATATAATTAGTCTTCACCTACAGTTCCTTGATCACAGATTTTTAAAAAATCTAATATTTTAAAAATTACATATTTGTTTAAAATATTATTATTATTATTATTATTATTATTATTATTATTATTATTATTGACTGAGCTAGGGTCTTGTGCATGTGTCACTTTACTGCTCCTTGGCTGACTTTTTCACTCAGTTATGGAGCGAAGGAGAGAGAGAAGAGATACAACAGCAGCAGAAATTCCCTTTGCTTTCTCTCTCCCCATGTGGTCCTGGGGTATATACTTAGGCTTGCTTATTTATGTAGCCCCCATATCCAAGGATTGGCTGCCTTGAGAACCAACTACATGGCTATAGAATGATAATGTTCAGTCCTGTCTCCTGATCTCCAGGGAGATGAGAGGGACTGAAAGCTGAGTTCAGTTGCTAATGGCCAGTGAATTAATCAATCATATCTGTGTAATAAGGCTTACATAAAAGCTCTAGAGAAAGGCACTTCAGAGAGCTTTCAGGTTGGGAAACCAGAGAATATTCATGCTGCCTTGCCAGGTCCCAAGCTCTAAGAAGACAGGCACTCTTTGGTTCCGAAAGCTTGCCCTATGTTTCTCTTCATCTGGCTATTGATCCACTTCCCTTAATAACCTTTATAATAAATTGTTGATCTAATGAGTAAATGGACTTCCTGAGCTCTTTGTGCTTTTCTAGAAAATTAATTGAACCCAGGAAGAGGGTTATAGGAATCTTCAATTTGCAACCTGTTGGTCTGAAGTGCACATAACTGTGTGAAGGTTGAGGCCAGCATCTGAAGTGGAAGGAAATCTTGGAAGATGGAGCACTAAGCCTGTGGAACTTGTCTCTGTCTCCTAGTAGTGTCAGAATTGGGCATAATTCATAAATTCCCAATGGTATCAGAGAATTGTTTGTTGGTATGAAGAAACACCTATACAATCACTATATTTAGATCCAAGCACTACAACTATACAAGTGCCCATAGAGATGATTTCCTCAGGGCTGCATGGTGGCTCACCCAGTGGAGCACCTGTAGGGTGAAAGCTTCATGAACAGTGCTGCAGGTCTTCTTCTTCTTCTTCTTCTTCTTCTTCTTCTTCTTCTTCTTCTTCTTCTTCTTCTTCTTCTTCTTTTCTTCTTCCTCTTCCTCTTCCTCTTCTTCTTCTTCTCCTCTTTCTCCTCCTCCTCCCACTCCTCTTCCTCCTCCTCCTCCTTCTTCTTCCTCCTCCTCCTCCTCCTCTTCTTCTTCTCCTCTTTCTCCTCCTCCTCCTCCTCCCACTCCTCCTCCTCTTCCTCCTCCTCCTCCTTCCCCTTCTTCTTCTCCTCCTCCTCCTCCTCTTTCTCCTTCTCCTCCCACTCCTCTTTCTCCTTCTCCTCCCACTCCTCCTCCTCCTTCTTCTTCTTCTCTCCCTCTCTCTCTCTCTCTCTCTGTCTCTCTTACTCTTTCTGTCTTTGTCTCTCACCCTCTATTAAAAAATAAAAATAAAACTGACTGCTTGGTAGAGTCATACAGTAACCAAACCTTTGCAAGGAAAAAAAAACCAAAAAACTCACAGCTCAGTAGTAGTTCCAGATTCTCCTTGATCCTAGATGACTGCTTTATTTATTCCCAAAGTCCAGAACATCCCCTCTTTTCTCTATCCTCTGATTTAGGATGGTGCTGGTGGTTGAGCTGGAACCTTTGGTGCTTCAGGCATGAAAGGCTTTTTACATAACCATTATGCAATCTCCCCAGCTCAGCCACTAACAATCTTATAGGCATTGGTGTTGTCTTTTATTAGAACAGTGATTCAATAACCATTGACCCTAAATGGTTATTTAAACTTAAAAATTTATTTCCTCACTTGTATTATCTACATTTCAAATGTTCACCAGTTACGTTATAAGCTATATCGGATAGAGCCAATATAGAGCATTTTCATCATCATGGGAAGTTCTTTTGAAGAATGATAGTTAAAATGTAAGCAGTTGGAGGCCAAAGACTATACCTAAGGTTCTAGAAATCTAGCAGACTATAAAATATCAGTTACATAGGAGAAAATCAGTTGAGTATTTGTTTTGCTTTAATGAGTCACCAAGGGGTTTCATTCTTGGTGGGCATACTAATATAAATACAATCATCCACAGCAGACTGCAAAATATAGACTGAATAAATTAAATTATTGGTTTAATTTCAACTTTAGTTTTGAATGGCTAAATTTCCAAAGAACATAGACCCATCTTTCCCTTTTTTCTAGGGAAGCTATTTTGCCAATAACTTCCTCAGGAGCTGATGTCCTCTGTGACATATAATTTTCATGGAATCTTATGTTGAAGCTGCTTGTGTGAAGTAACCTTTTGCAAAACAGTTCCTAAAATAATAATTTTAAAGTGAAAACACTGTGGTAAAAAAAAAAAAATAGCTCAGCTTGTAGAATACCTGAGGCTTCCAGTATCAACCTTGGCTTTGCATATACCATTGCTGTGGTCTGGCTTTTCTTTCTCCATCTCTCATGTGAAACTGCATGTCATACAAAGTAAATCTTAAAAAAAAAAATCACTTTACTGTGCTTGGCAAATACTACCCTGACAACTTGACAACATTTCAATGAAAGGAAAACACATCTTACTGAAGGTCAAATGATTTATCCAAGGTCAGATTTCAGTAGTTCTATTATTAAATAGATTCAGCTTCCTCAGATACCTGAATCTCATCTAATTCTCTTTTTACTGACTCTTTAGCATTCTAAGGTGTTCCAGTAGCCTCAGGACATTTTATACCCACTAATAGTACCACTTACTCAGATTGCCCACAAATTGTCAGCCCTCTGCAAAAGTGGCAAAAACTGAAACCAATACCAGTACCCTTCCCCCAAACATATAAACATTTTGGCTTAGTCCCAGCCGAGTAACTGCCACAGAGTAAAGGCATCTCAAAAAAAAGGCTGAGTTTAAACACTGAACTTGCTACAGAGAAGTAGGTCATTAAGAAATAAAACACAAAATTAGCTAAACAGCAGTTTTTCAACCATATGCTAGACATTTTCTCCAAATGATAACACACAAAAATTCTTACATCAGACAACAGAGCAAATTGAGAAAGTGGCTTCAGAGATATGTTGATTGAGATAATCAAGGAAGATGAACTGTTTTTTGATAATTAGATTTGAGGAATTATTTTTCTTTCTTTCTTTTTCTTTTTTTTATTTCTTCTGTAACTCCACTGTTTTGTGCACTGCAGAAAGACTTAACATTCCAAGGAGATAAAAATCTTTTCCACATGCTTTATTTCTTAGTGCTCATATCCAAGACACAATGGAACTTTTATAAAATTTCTTTTATGAGACTTATTTGCCAAATATTTTAAATGTTAAAATGGTTCAGTATTTCAACCAAACTATAATTAAGAGTTGAAGAATAAAGTATTCCCAGGGATATCATCATTAGCATTGAAAAAAGAGTAAGATGGATATAGATGTGAGTTTCAACAAATGAAATTAGCAGAATGAACCTGATTTTATATTTTTGGCAATGTAAAATAGCATAGCTCCTGGAACCATAGCCTAAACAATGGCCTTAATTACTAAATCTGAGAAATTTAACAAGGCCCAAGATCAAAGTGCATACATATTGGGTTAACCTCACACTTGTGGAGTCACAGTTATTAAAAAAAATGCTTTCAGTGGGCTTGCACTTTGAATTTGAGAGTATTTAACTGACAGCAAATTTACAGCCTCTCCTTATTGTAGCAAATTTGTTTGACTTTTGGTCTATACAGACATTTTGATAAGCTAGTACTCTTGTTCCATAAAGAAATAGCATGATAATCAGAGAGGGTATGAGAATTAAAAGAGAGAGCACATCAAAATAGGATAACATACAACTTTCCAACATCAGAAAAAAAAATCCCAATACAAAATTTATTGGCAGGGCTTTGCATTGTCCATATTAAAGTCTCCTTCCCCTCCTGGGAGCTAAATTTTTTTCTCCTTCCTCCTTTTTTTTTGAGTTCTCTTAAAAAGATTTTATCTATACATATGTGAGACCTTCACAGAGAGGTCAGTACAACACACTCAGGTACACATGATGCTGGGAATTGCACTGGGAGCCTCAGGCATGCAAGACAAATGCTCTACCAGTTGAGTCATTTCACCAGACACAAAATGAATCTTTCCATCGAAGGATTGGGTTAGTCAGGGAGAGTTAAAAGACTGAAGAGACACAGCTGTGATAAAGAGTCATATGGCTAATCCCCCAATAAAGAAACTAAAAAAAAAAAAAGTTACATGGGTGGGGGTTGATAGCATAATGGTTATGCAAACTCTCATGCCTAAGGCTCTAAAGTCCCAGATTCAATCCCCTGCACCATCATTAAAAAAAAAAAAAGTTACAGAAGGCAGGGGAAGACAGCATAATAGTTATGCAGAGATTCTGAAGTCCTACGCCACCATAAACCAGAGCTGAAAAGTGCTCTTGTAAAAAAAAAAAAAAAGTTACAGAGAGAGTTAAAGACACAGAGATAGGGAGAAGTAGAGGGAGATAATGCAAGGTAAATGAACGGAGGACAGGGACCAACAAAGAAACAAGACCTTCTAATTTAGAGCTGGGAAATATTAAGTCAGGAATCAAATATAATAATGTATTAAAAAGTCAAAAGAACTTTGGTGATAGGTGCAGTATGGAACTTATACCCCCTAATTGTACAATCTTGTAAACCATTATTAAATCACTAATAAAACAATGAAATACATAAAAATGATTTTATCAACCTAAAAAAAAAAGATGAAAAGAAAGTCCAAGTAAGAGTAAAGCAAAGGTAGATATATTTTATTTTAGTTGATTTGCTCAGTGGCCCATATTTCCCTCAACTTTCCACCCCCAGTTAATGTCCTAATGATATCTTATTTTTGCCTCCAGGATTATCACTGGGGCTTAGTGTCTGCACTACAAATCCACTGCTCCTGGAGGACTTTTTTCCCATTTTGTTGTCCTTGTTGCCATTATTGCTACTGTTGCCATTGCTGTTGTTGTTGCTGTTGGATAGGACAGGGAGAAATAGAGAGATGAGGGGAAGACAGAGAGGGGAAAAGAAAGACAGACACCTGCAGACCTTTTTCACCGCCCATGAAGGGACCCCAGTGTAGGTGGGGAGCCGGGGGCTCGAACTGGGATCCTTACACTGGTCCTTGCGTTTCATGCCATATGCGTTTAACCTGCTGCGCCCAGCCCCCAGGGGATATCTTTTGAACATCATCTCACCTTGATATTATCATTCAGGCTATTCCAATCAGGACTAACTCTAGAAAACAGGTGGGGGAGAGTGTACTAATTTGTAACCTCCAAGGAATTTGGATAAAGAAGTTATTTTCCATTTGAAATTCAGTTGATACCATTATACAGCATAGCTACTGAGGTTGCTCTCAGATCCTGACATTTCATTAATTTCTACCAGAGATGATCACTTCTCAAAGTTGCAGTAGTCAAAACATCCCCTTCACCAGTGGAGCAGGAGGTGGAAAAAAAAAAAAAGAAAAGAAAAACATTACTATACTGTAGGAATGAGCGATTCTAGGGGGTTGACACTATGAAGCAAGAGCCTAGGACCACAGAGATAACTTAGTTATCTTGTTAGAACACAATCTGCATGCCTGCGGTCCCAAAGTTTGCAGGTTCAATTCCTAGCACCACCTTACTCCAGAACTGAGAAGCATTCTAGTCTTTCTATATTTTATTATTCTGTCTCTTGATAAATAGAATCTGCAGTGGTTTATTCTATTATCTGATGACCTATTACCATTCATCTATTTGTTATATACACAAAAAACACTATGAGTTCTGACTAGCTACAGTTAAAAATGCAGGCAATAACTGTGTCAATGGTTCTGAAAATTAAACATGCATCTGAATCACCTGGGCTTCAGGGCTTGCTAGGATACACATTGATGGGGAACTTCCTCAGAACTTCTGGTTCAGAAACTCTGGATGTCTACCCTGAGAAACCAGCAATTCCAGACCAGTTAAAAGGGGAAGGCTATGGGGAAAATAGAGGGAGTAAATGCTTCCTTTTTACCACTGCTTTTGCCATTTCAGTGCACCTAGAAACCACCTGAAGCTCCTGTTAAAATGCAGACTCTTACTGAGTATGTCTGGAGTAACTCCTGTAGACCCAGGAGCTGCACTGAGTTTCAAAGCTTTGCTGAACACAGTTTTTCTCCTGAGAACCACCTACATCAAACTCACAAGGTTGACCAGAAAGGGAGAGGGACTGTTGAGTGAAGATTTCCTAGAACTCCGTAGATATATCAAATCAGAAATTCTGAGAGTGGGGCACCTGAAATCTGCAGATCAAACGAATTTCTGTGATAATCTACTGACAGGAAACAAAGTACTGGGAGTGGAAGAGAAAGGAGAAGAGTGGGGTATCAACAGGCTATCTAGTGATCAGTACTTCTAGGTTCTGGCTACCAAGGCTTTTATTAATTTATTCTTTCTTCTGAATCTACCGGTTGTTTGAGAAATCAGAAAACATAACTAGGATCTTAAAGATGAGGTGAGGGGGCCGGGAAGTAGCCAGTGGGTTAAGTGCACCTGGCACAAAGTGCAAGGACTAGTGTAAGGATCTCAGTTCAAGCCCCCGGTAGCTCTGTAGGTGTCTATATTTCTCTTCCCTTCTTCCCTCCATCTCTTTCTTTCCTATCCAATAACTATAATAACAACAACAAGGGCAACAAAAATGGGGGGAAAAAAGGCCTTCAGGAACAGTGGATTCGTAGTGCAGGCACTGAACACCAGCAATAACCCTGGAGGCAAAAAAAAAAAAAAGAAGTGAAACTTTTTTCATGGTCTGTTTTGTTCTGTACTAACAAAAAAGCTAGGAAGAAATGAAAACGTATAGGCCATATATTTTAAATGTCCCATAGTTTTCAATTATTTCTGTCTTATATATTCTTTACTTCTGTAGTTAACCACAAAATGTATAGACTTTGTTGTTGTTGTTGGTAGTAAGTGAAAAAAAAAATTCCTGTAATGATTGTTTAATATGTTGCTAAATCCAGGAGACAGAAACTGACTGCCAAAAAGTGCCATATTGAAGTTTTCCAAACACTACAAAAAAATAGAAGTTATTTACAGTTAGCATTCAACATTGGCAAACAAGTCATGCTATTAAAGATGTATTTGCATATGTTACATTAGAAGCATGCAAATGTATGTGCGAAACTGGGTATAATTAATCATTTCTACCAGTGATGAATACCCCCTTTTCCAATCTTGCCACCCAAGCCCCTTTCTTTTGAGCACAGATCTGTGTTTCTAGCTTCCTGGAATCACAGCACAATGTACACAATATTTCCTCCACCCCTGGCCCTTAAGCTTACACCTACACTTAAGCCACTGAACCATGGAAAATGATTCTATGTTCTTATTCAAAGACTAAAAAAAATAATGTTTGGACAGTTGTTTCTAATCCTAAGGTACATTTAATTTTTTAATTTTAAAAATACAGATTTCCCTGAGCATCTCTGGAATCAGATTAAGTAAGTTTGTCATAGGTCAGGAAATTTGTAAGTTTCTGAAATGCTCCAGAAAGTTGATTCAGATAATCAGTCCGAACTGGGAAAAATTCAAGAACTTAGCTAATATGATAGCCACTATTTTTGTTAATAGTTATTTTTATGAATATTGAGGTTTTTCTGCTTACAAGGCATTTTATTAAGCACTTTATACACATTGTCACTGATTCTTCATAACAGTCATCCATCTTAATGGACGAAGAAAGTAAGACTTGGAAGGATTAAGCCATTTGCTTAAAATTGAAGATATTAAGTGACAAACTTTTTTTTTTTTTTTAAGATACAGACAAAGAAGCAGAGAAAGAAAGTGAAAGAAACCATAGCGCCAATGCTTCCTTCAGTGCCGTGGGGGCTGGGCTTGGACTTAGGTTGAACAGAAGGCAAAGCAGTTCACTATCCAAATGAGTTATTCCAGCAGCCTAGGAATTTGATTTTATCACTAAGAAGTATGTGAGTCACTGAACAGTTAAGTGAATCATTACATTTTCTCTTTTGAGATGAGGACTTTTGGACTAGACATTAGATCATTTCTAATCTTCCTTCAAACTCTAATATTGACCTGAGGAACTGAGTTGAAGTAGAAGATACAGTTTTTAATCTTTTGGAGCTCAAGGTGCATTATGAGACTCCCTTGTCCTCCTTTCCATCTAAGGTTTAAAGCACCAGTTCATCTATGGCTTGTTTTCTGCAGAGCAGAAATCCTTTCACTATCAGCCCTGATCTCTCTGAAGCTTCACATTCCAGCACCTTGTCAAGAATTCCCCAAATACTGTAGCCTCACTGGATAACAGGCTTACCCAGTTTTATGCCCTGACTCACAGTGTTCTTTCTGCTTCCCATACTATGACCTTCTTGGTGCTGGATAGAATTATTTTGCTTACCATTCAGTGTCAACCTCCATAGCAATTCCTTTGTGTAAGCACTCCTCTTTTCCTGGTCAGAACTCAGGTATTCTCCACACCCCCAGAGTACTTTTTTTTTTTTTTTTTTTTTTTTTTTAACCAGAGCACTGCTCAGCTCTGGCTTATGGTGGTATAAGGGATTGAAGCTGGAACTTTGGAGCCTCAGGTATGAGTCTCTCTCTCTCCCTCTCTCTCTCAGTGCCTGAACTATGAATCCACTGCTTCTGGAGGACATTTTTTCTATTTTAAAAATAGGATTGGACAGAGAGAAATTGAGTGGGGAGGGGAAGATAGCAAGGGGGAGAGAGGGAGTTGGGTGGTAGTTCAGTGGGTTAAGCATACAAGGACTGGCACAAGTATCCCAGTTTGAGCCCCCAGCTCCCCACCTGCAGGAGAGTCATTTCACAGGCAGTGAAGTAGGTCTGCAGGTGTCTATCTTTCTCTCCCCCTCTTTGTCTTCCCCTCCTCTCTCCATTTTTCTCTGTCCTATCTAACAATGACAACATCAATAACAACAATAACTACAACAATAATAAAAACAACAAGGACAACAAAAGGGAAAATAAATAAATATAAAAAAGAAAAAAAATTTAAAAAGAAAGGGGGAGAGAAAGACACCTGCAGACCTGCTTCACTGCTTGTGAAATGTCCCCTCTGCAGGTGGAGGCATGAGAATCTCTTTGCATAACCACTATGCTTTCTATTCTCACACCCCTTACTTTTTAAAGTTTTATTAGTAATTTAACATTAGTTTACAAGATAAATGATTACGGGGTATAGCTGCACACTGCACCCATCAAAGTCTGTGTTCCATCCCCAGCCCCCAACCCACACCTACCAGAAGAGCTCTTTTTTAAAAAAATATTTATTTATTCCCCGTTGTTGCCCTTGTTGTTTTATTGTTATTGTCATTGTTGGATAGGACAGAGGCAAATGGAGAGAGGAGGGGAAGACAGAGAGGGGGAGAGAAAGATAGACACCTGCAGACCTGCTTCACCACCTGTGAAGTGACTCCTCTGCAGTTGGGGAGCCGGGGGCTCAAACTGGGATCCTTATGCCGGTCCTTGAGCTTTGCACCACCTGCGCTTAACACGCTGCGCTACCGCCGGACTCCCTCACTGTCTCACTTCTAGTAAAATAAATCATTAAAAAATGCCATAGACTGGGTGATTTATGGAAAACAAAAACGTATTTCTCACAGTACTAAACACTAGAAGACTGAGATCAGGGTGCCAACATGGTCAAATTTTGGTAAGAGCTTTCTTCTGGGTTCATACTGTTGATTTTTGATGTCCTCACATGGCAGAAAGCAGGGAGAAGTGAGTTCTGTCTGTTTTGACTCTTATAAGAATTCCTTTCCACTTTATTCAGTCTTAATAACTTTCCACAGTGGGTAAAGGAACTAGCATAATGGTTATGCAAAGAGACTCTCTTGCCTGAGGCTCAAAGGTTTCAGACTCCTTCCCCCACACTACCATAAACCAGAACTGAGCAGAGCTCCGGTAAAAACAAAACAAAAATGATAAAAAACAAAACAAAACCCCAAAACAAAACAAAAAACAAACTTCCCGAAGATCACAATTTTTAAGACAGATACAACAGGGAAGGGGAGTGTTATGACTTTCTGGATACCTGAATATCAGGAAAATAACACGCATAAAAGAAAACTGTATTCCAAACTTATTTTTTTAATGGTTTCTTTTTTTAAATATTTATTTATTCCCCTTTGTTGCCCTAGTTGTTTTATTGTTGTCATTGTTGGATAGGACAGAGAGAAATGGAGAGAGGAGGGGAAGACAGAGAGGGGGGAGAGAAAGATAGACACCTACAGACCTGCTTCACCACCTGTGAAGGGATGCCCCTGTAGGTGGGGAGCCGGGGGCTCGAACCGGGATCCTTAGAAGGCCCTTGCGCTTTGCACCACGTGCGTGCCCTTAACCCACTGAGCTACCGCCTGACTCCCCTGAACTTATTTTTTATAATTAATTTTACTTGGAAACTTGTAGTAGCTCCCACTGACTTCCAAGGCCTTATTAAACATCTCTATGCTCCCAGATTATGTGACTCCCCATTAATTATCATAATGTGATTTCCCCACTACTTTATTCAGTTTACACTGAATTGAAAGTTCTCCAGAGATAAGATGTAATCCACTTTGGTGTTCCTAAGGTCTAGCAGGGACATGGAATGTACTCAATATCTATTTAATGATTTAATGTAGAAAAAAAAAAAAAGTAACCAACTGCTATTTATCATGGTTCCTTTTCAAGATCAAAGGTGGGCTGGGGAGACAGCAAAAGACCTTCATGCTTGAGGCTCTAAAGTCCCAGGTTCAATTCCCAGTACCATCATAAACCAGAGCTGAGCAGTGCTTTGGTAGCTAAACTGTATTTTTCTCTGTGTGTCTCTTTGTCATTAAAAATTTAAAAAGCCAAAGGTGACTATTAGAGTAGGAGATATTCTGTTTGTGTCGTCCTGGTGAAAAATCAGGCTGCTTCAGCTGAAAGATAGGTTTTTGAATTTGTGCAGATCTAAGTCTGATGACAAAAAGGTAAACAGGATTAAAGTGTAAAGAGCCTTCACTGTAGAACTAACTCCCCTGTAAATCCCAGTCATGAACACCAAGCAGTCCTACCTCTTGTTTTATTCTTACTAGAATAAAACATGTAAATGTTCCCTTAACAAGGGTTCATTCTCTTCTTTCTGACTTTATGAGTACTCATTCTCATAGTGGCTTAGTAGGTAGAGCACAGGACTTGTGTGTGTGAGAGAGAGACCCTAGGTTTGATCCTAGGGAACCCATCTGCTGGAATGGAGTACTGGTATCCTTATTTTGCTAGTAAAAATAAATAAATAAATAAATCTTAAATTAGAAAACTCAAGGAATATTTACAGAGTTAACAAATGGTTTCTTTGTGTAAGATGAGAATCACAGTTTATCCAGGGTCTGGGAATCCTGAATTAGTAATTTCAAAGACAAAAAAAGTGGTCTTGATTTGTAATTTTTTTTCTCTTTAATTTTTTGAAATTTTTATTTATTTATTTATTTATTGGCTAGAGAGAGCGAGAAATCAAGAGGGGAGGGGAGACAGACACCTGTAACCTTACTTCACCACTCGTGAAGCTTCACTCCTGTACATGGGGACCAGGGGTTTGAATCCGGGACCTTGCATACTGTAATGTGTGTACTTAACCACGTACGCCACCACCTGGCCCCTAGTTATTTTATTTTTTTTTCTATTTACACATTCTGTCCTTTTCTTTTTGCAATCACTGGCAATTAGCTTTCCATTATGACCTGTTTAGTGCAGGGGATACATTTACTTGAATACTGTATTCTTTGTTTGATGAAATCTTTTTTGTTTGTTTGTTTTGTTTTGTTTTAAATAGGCACAGATGACTATAGAGACTGAACATTTTATAGTCTTGGATTAGGAATTATTGGCAAGTCACAAAGGTATTTGGACTTTTGACATTCTCCTACACAGTCTCACTATAACCTTGTGTCTCACTCAGGAATCGATGATAGGGGGCCAGCAGTGGTGGACCCATTACCATGCACAGTTGTCCCCCACTGGGGGGACGATTCACGAGTAGTGAAGCAAGTACTGTAGGTGTCTCTCTGTCCTTCTGCCTTCTCAGTTTCTCTCTGTCCCATTCAATCTTCTTCTAGCGTTTGCCCTTCTTCCGTAGCCAGTTAACAGCGTCAGGTTGAGCCTGATGTAAAGTTTCGAGGCCTCCTTTGAATCTGGAGAGGTGGCAGTCGTTCAATAAGAAATAGAAAGAAGAAAAAGAAAAGGATAAATGGTTAATGGCTGCCAGGAGTCGTGGATTCAAAGTGTTGGCACTGAGCCCCAGCTTTAACCCTGGTGGTAGGAAAGAGAGAGAGAGAGAGAGCGAGAATGAGAATATGGGATGGAGGGAGGGAGAAGAGAAGAAAGGAAGGAAGGAAGGAAGGAAGGAAGGAAGGAAGGAAGGAAGGAAGGAAGGAGGAAAAAGTCAGTAATAAGTGGGTCCTGCCTCAGTTCTGTGGAGTAAGGTGCTACATTAAAAAGTGCATAGTTAGGGAAAGAGAGAAAGGTTGGGAGTATGGATCGAACTGCCAATGCTCATGTTCAGTGGAGAAGCAATTACAGAAGCCAGACCTTCCACTTTCTGCACCCCATAATGTCCCTGGGTCCATACTCCCAGAGAGATAAAGAATAAGAAAGCTATCAGGGGAGGGGACTGGATACGGAGTTCTGGTGGTGGGAATGTGTGGAATTATACCCTTCTTGTCCTTCTTTGGTCTTGTCAATATTTCTATTTTATAACTAATTTTTTTAAAAAAGTGCATGGTTGAGGGTTGGCCAGTAGTGCAGCAGGTTAAGTGTACATGGCACAAAGCACAAGGACCAACCCAAGGATCCTGGTTCAAGACCCCAGCTTCCCACCTGCAGGGGGGTCGCCTCACAAGCAGTGAAGCAGGTCTGCAGGTAACCCTTTCTCCCCCTCCGCTGTCTCCCCCTCCTCTCTCAATTTCTTTCTGTCCTATCCAACAACAACAAGGGCAACAAAAATGGGAAAAATGGCCTCCAGGAGCAGTGGATTGGTAGTGCAGGCACCCAGCCCCAATGATAAACCCCAGAGGCAAAAAAAAATAAATAAAAAATAAAAAATATATATATATATCACTGCATGGTTTACTCTAAATGGTCAACACATCTATTCTCTTGCTCTTTTTTCAGTCTCTGTTCCTTACCCTACTACACAATTAAAGACTATGACCTACATTTTCAGTCAGTGGAAGTGGAAGGAATTATTCAGCTACAATTTCCTGATATTCTTTCCTAGATTCCAGCACCTGTGGGGATGTGGTCTTAACAGCCTCAGATGATTAGGTTCCCAGGTTTCTAAGATTAACCTGTGCTGTTGTAATTGTTTGTGAACTTTTACTGTGAAAATCCCCAGGAAGAACTGTTTCCTTTTTGCATTTTAAAAATCTGGTCACTTTAAAATTGTCTCTCACACTTGATGAGAACTGTGGTGGTTATGAGAAGGAAGGGCACAGAACTTTGGTTATAGTCATAGGTTTATAAACCATGATTAAATCACTAATTGAAAAGATGAAAATACCTGATCACTATTTAAACATAATGATGTGTGTGTGTTTCTATTTCTGTTTATTATGGGGATTTTATTAAAAAAATATAACTCAAATTCCTTATGGCTGAGAAATTTTAAAGTCAGATTAGATCTAAATTGAATCTTTAGAGAACTCTTTCTGTGATAAAATAGCAATGATTTAAAAAAATTATTTTCTACATCAAGTAGCTCATACCTTCAAAGGGTATTTTGTTGTTTCTAACATTCAATAATCCTGACCATTTCAATGGGCCATATATAATCCTTCTTCCCCTACATTATTATTTCTGGTAGTGATATCACAGATCAAAGAATCATTAAAATTTGGCCCTGAATATTTTATTTTCTTCAAAGGAAGGTGTCAAGATAAAGTATTTGCCTTTTAAATCAGCTTATCACTGACGAATCCTCCCTTAGAGTACCAAAGTTGCAAGAACTTTCGCAAACATCATTTACTTTTTATAGAGAAAATTTAGTTATTATGGTAAGAAGAGAATAACACTGTAAATCTGTTAGGATTGTTGAGAGGCATAACTCACAAGGCATTATGCAATACTGTTACTTCTCAATCATTCAAGTTCCAGCTCTCTGCTGTGTATCAGAAAAATCTTTTGCTGCTACTTGCCTGTTTAGGATTGGAAGGTCCTTCCTTCAGAATGTCTGGTGTGGTAATTTTCAAATGGATGTTTTATAGAGTATTGACCTTCAGGATGAAGAAACCATAGAGCACTGAGGTTAAGACCATAGCGGTTATGGGCTTGAGCAGCACATGGATCAATGACAAGTAATATAATGGGCCCAGGATACTGGTTAATCCAATTCTGATCACTAATGTCAACAACATTTTAAAAGCGGATGTAATGCAGATATAGTCCTATCTTTCATTTCCACATCTATGATCTCAAATGTCTCCTGCTTAAACCTCAGACTCACATTTGTAAAACAGACACAATAAAAAATTTGTGAAAACAAGATGAGATGATACAAGTCATTTTTTTTTTTGTTCATGTATTTATCTGTCTGTTGTCTGTCTTCTCTGTACCTCACCTCAAGCAAAAATCAGAGTCTTTGTCTTTTTTGGGGAGATATCTCCATAGCAGGAGCACAACAAATAATATTTTGAAAAACTGAAAAAAACATGAGAAGCTCTTAGCATGATACTTGGCAAACAGTAAGAACTCAATAGATATTAGCATAAAAACAACCTGACTCTATGAGCTGTTTCTGGGATCTTGTATAATATAAAACTCTGAAATATCCATACATATATGTGTTTGTGTGTGTGCGTGCGGGATATATATATGTATTACAAAGATCTGAGAAATTTGTATAATTGTTAAGCTCTTTTTTTTTTTTTTTTTTGCCTCCAGGGTTATTGCTGGGGCTCGGTGCCTGCACCACAAATCCACTGCTCCTGGAGGCCACTCTTTCCCTTTTGTTGCCCTTGTTTCTCATTCTTGTCGTTACTTTTATTTTCGTATTGCTGTCGTCATTGTCAGACAGGACAGAGAGAAATCGAGAGAGGAGGGGAAGACAGAGAGGGGGAGAGAAAGACACCTGCAGACCTGCTCCAACACTTGTGAGGTGACCCCCGCCCCGGGGGGCTCGAACCAGGATCCTTAAGCCGGTCATTGCGCTTTGTGCCATGTGCACTTAGTCCGCTGCGCTACTGTCCAACTATATATGCTCCATAAAATCTTTTCTTCCCAGCTATACCTGATAATATTACCATACCATTGAACACACTCTGGAAATCAATGCATCAGTCTAATACCCCTAGTTAATAGTGAGAAAATGACCAAGATTGAGATATTAATAGACCATAAACTTGAGGATTCCTAAGTAGCCAGCAACAGCAATTCTAGAACTAGAGTTAAATGTCTATAACTTCTTTCTTCCCACAGGCCAGGTTCGGTGCAGTGTGTGAGCAGTGACATTTTATCTTGATTTTAGAAGGTACTAGATTCAAAATCCACCTACACATCTAACACTGAGGTCTATAGCAAACACTGCTGGTCCCCTGTAACCTCTCCTCCATAAATGGGGCCTCTTTGGTACCTGAGTATGTTAGATATACTGGAATTGGTCCTCATCAATGGGCAATCTAGAAGTGCATGAATCTTATCCCGTAGATCAACCCTTGACCAATAGAAGATGCACATTCACAGGTATTAATCTCCCCTTCTGTTCCTCAGGCAGGTAACTGAGGTATAATCTGTATGTCTTCCTTGAGGGTCCTGTAATGAAATCCAGCTGCCCTCATCCATATTACAGTGTACAAGTGGGAAGCAGTATATGCAAATACTCTAGATTCTTAGTTTTTCTCCTTTCCAGTTATACTGGTGTGTTACCCAGGTGTTTTTGTGGTTTTTTTTTTTTGCTTTTGCTTACTATTGAGAGCTGCTGCTGAATCATCTCCTGTGAGCCCATTAAATAGGTGCTAAGTTTCACACCAAAGATGGCTATGACTTGGCAGGCAGAGGTATAAAATAGTAACATCTAAATATAAGTTGGGCTAGAATGGAGGACTCTCACAGATGAGGGGTGCTACTAGACTCAAAGCGCTGTTTTGTTTTGTTTTGTTTTTTTCCCTCCTAAGTTTTCAAGAATTTTGAGAAGGTGTGAGAACAATGTGTTTACAAACTTACTCTGTGTTTATAACACCTTCTGGTTTGTCTATTATGCTGAATAAAAAGAGCTATCTTGGTCTGAGAAGAACTGCAATATGAGATAATTACACAGTGCTTTAGCGATGCTGGGTAAACTACTAGAGAAACAGAGGTTCAAGCTTTAAACTTAATGTTTTATTCTTGACTCCCAATACAAGAAAGAAAGAGGCAGCACAGCTGTCTTATACCTTGGAAACACACAGACCCCTGTACCTTGGTTTATGTCTTGCTCGTGTAGTAATGTAAGTGTTCCTCTGTGGCAACTTTCTTCCTTACTATGACTCCGAGAAATGGCTCTGTTGTTCCCCATCGTCTATCTGCATTCAGTTGGCAGAAGAAAAAGGAGAAGGTGACACTCAAAGCTAAGGTTTAAATACTAGTAGTAAAAAAAAATAGTCACATGCCCCATCATCTCCCAGACAAGGAGAATTGGAAAGTTAGTGATCAATTAGGTCATGACTTTTCAGCAACAGATGTGTTCTGTAGAAGACCATAAATTGTGGGTAGCAGTTCCTTGGCACAATGGTACATCTGTCAAGAATGTCAGATGTGGAGTATAACAGATCTGGATCCAAATTGTAAGACTACTCTGATTAGATTTTGAGAGGATTTGACTGTTAGCCCTTATCCACTAAAGGGCACCCATCTCTGAGCAGACCCTGAGCCCATGCTCTTACTAGCTGTTTTTGTGCCAACCATAACTCTCTGATTTAATCAACTGTGGCTGCAGCAGTAGAACTATTACATAAACAGTGCTGTTTATGTAAGAAAATGCTTCATGGTGCTTGTTTAGAAAAATCTAAAGTGCAAAATATCAGAAATAGAACAATTAAGATTTTCACTGATGGAAAAAAAAAAAAACCCTTCAAGTGTATTATCTGCTTGCAATTTGCTATGGATTAACATGGCTACTCAGATCTTATGAATGAGTGCTTGAAAGTGAAGTAATAAGGGCAATTCACTTAACTAGTATCCCTGATCAAAATCTTCGGTACTACTTATCTTTCAGACTGTCATCAGATTCTTGTCCCACATATGATTATTTTGCTTTCCTGCTTGATTAATTTGCTTTCCTGATGCTGTCATTTCTTTCCCCCTCTTGATTTCTGGCTATCTCTATCCAGTAAATAAATAGATAGTAAAAAATTAAAAATAAATAAAGAAATCTAAAGTTACTCCTTTCTACATATAAATCAAGCTCTTAGCCTGGTATATCACATTTCTCCCCCCAACTATATTATTGGGGGGAAACAGTGGTTTACAGGATAGTTATCAATAGAGGAGTAGTTTTTGTTTGTTTATTTTTGTTTTTGTTTTGCTTCCAGGGTTATTGCTGGGGCTCGGTTCCTGCACCACGAATCCACAGTTCCTGGAGACCATTTTTCCCATTTTGTTGTCCTTGTTACCCTTGTTGTTGTCATTGGTGTTATTACTGTTGGATAGGACAGAGAGAAATCGAGAGAGGAGGGGAGACAGAGAGGGGGATAGACACCTTCAGACCTGCTTTACCGCCTGTGAAGCGACCCCCCCACCCCCGCAGGTGGGGAGCTGAGGGCTCAAACCCAGATCCTTAAGCCAGTCCTTGTGCTTTGCGCCATGTGCGCTTACCCCGTTGCTCTACCGCCCAGCTCCTGAGGAGTAGTTTCTTCTCTTCATTGTAAGTGTCACACACTACTCTCACCACAATCCAAGTTTCTCTTACCCATCATGCATTGCTCCATTGGCTGTGGGAAAGGAGTGGGTCACAACTCTGAGTTGGGATCCTGTGAAGGAACAGCATGCCTTCATGCCAGCCTTGCTGTTGAGTCAATGCATTTCAGAGTTTCTGCTAACTGTACTCTAGACTTCTTTTCTTTTTTATTTTTTTATTATTTACTTTCCCTTTTGTTGCCCTTGTTGCTTTATTGTTGTTGTAGTTATTGTTGTTGTTGATGATGTCGTTGTTGGATAGGACAGAGAGAAATGGAGAGAGGAGGGGAAGGCAGAGAGGGGGAAAGAAAGAGAGACACCTGCAGACCTGCTTCACCCTGCAGGCGGGGAGTCTGGGGCACCAACAGGGATCCTTATGCCAGTCCTAGCCCTTGGCGCCAAGTGCGCTTAACCGGTTGCGCTACCGCCCGACCCCCATCTTGACTTCTTATCTATCCTCACTTCCACTAATGCCTGACACAATGGATTTTCTCCATTCTCTTTCATCCTTTTCTGTCCACATATATGCTATTCTCCAGCAGAAATTCCATTCCTTACCACATCACCACCTAACAAATGTCCATTTAATTCTTCAAAGTCTAACTCAATTGATACCTTCTCTTTGAACTCTTAGTTCACAATTAGTCTACTCTGTAGAAAGTGAAAGAAAAACATGTCTATATTTTCTGTTTTTAAATTTTTTTAAATAAATTTTATTTTTGAGAGAGATGCAGACACACACACACACACACACACACACACACACACACACACACACACAGAAAAACACCAGAGCACTGCTCAGCTCTGGTTTACAGTGGTGCAGGGGATTGAACCTGGGACTTAGGAGCCTCAGGCATGAGCATCTGTTTGCATTACCATTATGCTGTCTCCCCCACCCTTAGGCTGCCTCCCCCACCCTCATGTCCATATTTTCTAGGTTACATGATGAATAGCTTGATTCTTATTTAAGATCTAGGAAAAGTACATGTTTTTCTTTTTCTTTCTTTCTTTTCTTTTTTTTTTTTTGTCTTGAGTTTCTCAAATGTCTTTCCTTAAGCTTTTTCTCTTTACATAGTGTCATCCTAGGGGAGTGATAACATTGCCAAGATTTATTAACCGGAGATTTGGGCTGTAGTAATGAAAGTCACAGTTTTTAACATATGGACACAGCTCATCTTTGGGTTGTTGAAAACTAGTCTTTTAGTACCAGGTCACTTTTCTGTATAGGGACACTTCTTCTTTGAAAATTTTCAGAGAAGTTGCTACTTGGAAATCTGTGTGTGGCTGGTATAGTTGCTGATCAGAGAGTGATCCTGGCATTTAGTGGGTAGGAGTCAGGATTTTCAAATACTTTATAATAAATGCAACCTGAGTATTTTCCTATCTAGTGCAAATAATCCCCAAACTGAGAACCAGTAAGTTAAGGAATGTGTTAAACTCCTTATTTGAGAACTATTGAATTAACTACTGATAATTTAAAGTCTTTTCTTTTTCTTCAGTGAGATGAGAGTAAACCATAAAAATCTAAACAGAAGCTTCTGACTCAGTTTAAAAACCTTCAATTTAACAAAATTCGTTTTTTTCTTCTGTGTGCAAAATATGGGCGTGAAGTATATTACTGGATACAGTCAACTCCAAAAGAATCAACAAGTGAAAACATTTAGCATGCCTTCTTATTTACAAGTGTAAGACAAAAAGACAGAATAAAATGGTTCTTCCTTTGAAATGCACTTAAATGAATAAAGCATCAAATTAAAGGTAGGATAGTCCCAGCCCTCTTACAAAATGACTTGCAGAGTGAAAACTGAAACATGCACAATTTCATTAGTCTTCCATCATGAAAGCATAATGTAGAGAAAAAAAAAAAAAGCCTTTCTAACACCCATCTGAATAAGGCTATTTCTATGCCATGAAAGAGCTTTACATAGTAACAGTACTTGTCAGTGTGGATACAGGAAGTGATGCAAAGGGGGGAAAAATCTCAGCCAGTTGAAGCATTTAGAAATATTTGATTTTTTTAACTAATGAAGACATTTCCTTTGAAAGACCTTACTTTGATACATACCCTTTAAAAAAAAAACACTTTATTTTATTTGACAGAACAGAGAGAAATTTAGAGGGAGGGAGAGACAAAGAGGGAGAGAGAAGCAGAAACAACTTCAGTACTGTTTCACTGCTCATGAGGATTTCCCCCAAGCAGGGGCTTGAACCCAAGTCCTTGTGCATGATAATACCTGCACTTAATCGTGTTATTATCACACACACCACCCCCACCCTTTCTTTGTTAGATATCCTTAGTGTCATGTGGAAAAAAGCATGTCAGTTTGTGGTTCAGTGATATCTCTAAAATTTGAGGTCTTGTTAGGGTCTGACCCAAGGTATGTAGAATCACAGAACTTTAGAACCTCAAGACTTCAAAAGGCCTTGAGTCCAGTTCCTTACTTTGCAGATGAGAAAACTGAGGCTTAGGAAACTAGGGACAAAGGAAGCAGAGGCTGTATCCTGGGTCAGGGAGAAAAAGGAATCTGGATAGGTTTGCTTTGCTTTGTGAGCTCTCAGTAGTTTTCAATGGCAGACTGTCTTCTTCTTCTTCTTTTTTTAAAAAAATAATAAATTCTTACTTATTTTATTTTTGATATAGACAGAGGGAACTTGAAGGGGGAGATAGAGGAGAAAGAAAAATAAATACTTGCAGCACTACTTCAACTAAATCTGAGTCCTTGTGCATGATAATTTGTGCGCTCAACCAGGTATGCCACCACCTGGCTGGTAGACTGTCTTTAGCATGCCTTTAATTATTTTCTAAATAGACAATGACAATTCAAAACTCTGCTCATTTTTTAATATCATTTTTTTCTTAGCTGTTACTACTAGTATAACAAGCTACTGCTAAAATGGAGTAAGAAAAATTGGGGAATAATAAACAACCACACAATTTATACAACACCAAACTAAATCACCTAGCATTTGAAAACATGTCATATTTCATCAAGATATTGTGTTGCATTCAAATACAGTCATTGCAGAAGCATCATTGACCTTCTCTGCCTATGATGAGCTGGCATAAAGCAAGTGTATCTTTTAGGGCCCACCTCTTTCTATCCACCCCAAAACCTCTTATGCAAATGAATCACAATGAATCATATGTGAACATTTGCTTTGTGCACATGAATTTTAAACCCAGGAAATGATATAGTATATTATAACAGTAAGCTTCAGGTTTTATGAGATTTGAATCTAATGTAGCAATTTGGAAGTTTCTTCAAGCTTATTAAAATAAGATGCTATCCAAGTTTATAAGCAGGTACAACAGCACTTGAAATGTGAACATTTTTTAGGAAGTGTATATAAGTAAATTGCCTATGTAATATTCTCCTTTCCTTTCCAGAGTTCTAATCTATGACCACTGATACTGGAACAAAATGTCCCCATTTGAGAGATCTTGCAGCAATTTGGTAATTAGCCTATAATACAGCTGATTTGCTCTCCTGCTGCTTTCCCTGAGGCAACCAGTATCTGAAAACTTTTGAAACCATTCAACAAGAACAACACCTGTTGCATCTGATTTCCTCCCATTAAATCAGGATGAATAATTTATTAAGAACTACTTATGCACAGACACTCCAGTGAATGGTTGAAAAGACAGGGCTGCCAGGCTGCTGGCATTTTTTGCTATTTCTAACTGGTTTTGAACCAAAGCTTAGTTTTACTCCCTCTGATAGCAGTAAGTCAAATAGCCCTGCAACCTTAGGTCCGACTTCCATCTAAGCCTTCAGTGCATCAGGACCTGCTCCCTGCAGCAAAAGCATTTTGTTTGTCTGTTTGTTGATAACTGTGGCAGACACTGTTGGTTGGCTACTCAACTAACCTTCAAACAAGGTCAAGTGACCTTGGTCTGCACATTGACGCATCAGGTGAAGTCTGCTAAGGGGCTTCTGGGAAGTTTCTTTTTCCCTAATTGAAAGACATCTTCACACTGAAAGGGCTCTGGAGCAAAGCACTGGAGTTTGAGTCCCAGCTCTATCTGTTTGTGTGATCCTGATAAGGTTAATTACTGATATATTCTCTGTGCCTGATGTTTCTTATCTGCTGTAGAATTAAGTAAGTTAACATATATAAAGTGTTTAGAATCATGCCTGCCATAAAGAAATGCTTAAAAAAGAAAAAGCTTGGTATAGGAACAATTGGTAAAAGGTGGAAATATGTGATGGATATTTCTACTTTCTATCTTTGGAAGTGGTTTTGTGAAGGCAGAATTCCTAGAGTTATGGTAATCGTATTGTATTCATTTTAAAAAATATTTTTATGTTATTTTAGGAGAGAGAGAAAGATACATAGGAAGAAAGATGAGAGCACTGCTCAGCTCTGGCTTATGGTGTTGCTGGGGATTGAATCTGGGACCTCGGAACCTTAAGCATGAAGAAGGTGTTTTGCATAGCCTATGCTATCTCCTTAGTCCCATATTGTGTTCATGAAACTGAGCATCAGAGGGTTAAATTTATTAAGGAAGAGTTAGGGTCTGAGAGGTGCCACTCATCCTCCCTTGACAGGAAGAAGGAAGGAGAAAAGTCCAGAGAGCTGAGATGTCTAGGTCTAGGCTTTCTAGTCACTTCCCATCTCCCCTAGATTTTAAAAACAGCCATAGGCAGGAAAAGGAGAGAATGTTTTAAGGGATAACCCTCATCCTCAATATTATACATTATTTCAAAGTAAAGCTTTTTCCTTAGGAAAAATAAGTGAACTGTAGAGTTCTGTGGCATTGGATGGATGGACCACTCCAGCTCTATTTCAATAATGAGAAGATGAAGAGCTCTGCATAGGCTCTGACTCAGTGTCCTCGCATTGTGATGGAACTCTAAGGCCAACACATGTATGAGTGTAGAGGGAAAAACTGAGTGCTCCCCTGAAGATCACAAGATACTTCTTTGCTAAGGCTGCTATACAGTTGCCTAACTCTGCTTTCCCAGGACACTGTTTCATTGTCTTCCAGAAAACTCTCTTAAAGACTATTCTAAAACATATATTATTTTTACATTTTAACTAATTAATTGGATAGATACAGAGAAATTGAAATAAGACGGGTAGATAGGGAGAGAGAAAGAGACACAAGCAGCCCTGCTTCACCACTCATGAAGCTTCCCACTTGCAAGTGAGAGTGAGGATGTGGGCTTGAACCTGGGTCCTTGTATGTAGTTACACGTGTGCTCAACCAGCTATGTCACCACCTGTCCTCTATTATAAAAGATCTTAAAGGCAATGATCTTATAGAATGACAGAAGAAGCAAGAAATACAAAGGAGAAACTCTGGGACTTACTTTTTTCTAGACAAACAGCATTATTGGTGCCTTATATTTATTTCTATATTCAACTTTGATGGTAAGTCCCTAAGGATTTCAGTATGTTCTTCACTAAAACCACAGTTATTACAGTAAAAAACAAAGATAATCAAAAGAAAGTCACCGCTTAGTTCACCTGGGTTTTGATTTTAGATTTAGCTCAAGTCAGGAACAAGCTGTGAGACCTAGTTGTTATCAACTATCGTCAGACCTCAGTAAAATTATTTTCAGTATTTCCATCACACTGGTTGATGCTTTTTTTTCTATCATGTATCTCAGAGTTAGAAGGGAGTCTCTCTAGGGAAATTTAGAAGAAATTCATCTATTGCCTCAATCTTTTTCCATTTTTACAGCATATCAATATATTTATTATTATTTAACTAAACACTCACAAGATATCACATGTAAGGATCAACACATTGCCAAGGGCTACATGCTTAGAAGAGAATGGACCATCTGGAAGCTGCCATAAGTGATTTAGGTCATTAGGATATTGTTTAATGAATTTCCCCTGTGCTTCAGCACCCTATTATGTACAATTAACTCCCAGGCTGTCCTTACTCGGGGGTATAGTTTGACTCAATAAACATAACAGCAGGGCAGCCATGCAAATCCCTATAAAATGACCCAGGCTTGGACAATTTGTTTTCTTCCAGAAACAGCAATGGAGGTTCTTTCATGGTTTTTTCATGGTTTTTTACTTTCCACCACCCCAGACTTGCCTAAATCTCTTCTCTAGCTAAGCAAGCCATTTTTCCACCTCCATGTTTCCTGAGTCCTTAATGCTTTCAATGAGGAGCCAGAAAAAGAAGTCATTGCAAATGGATCTTGGAAAGAAAATTCCCTGTCTCTTTTACCAAGAAAAGCAGAACATTTCTGAATTCTGGCTCTAACACAGAAAAACCCTGTCTTTAAGTCCCTGCTCATGATGACTGCATGCAGTTTTGTTGGGCAGTATTCAGGCTAGCTTTAACTGCCATGATTACATATCCCTGAAGAAACAATTGGAAAAAAAAAAAGCCAGTTTGAGGGAAGCAGGTAGGCCAAGCCAACTACTAACCTTTGAGTTTCATGTGTCAACAACTGTACTGTAAACCATTAACCCCCCAGAAAATGATAAAACATGACAGAATATATGTAAGAAGGCTAAATTGTATACATGTGCCAATAATTGTATTTACTATAAATCATAAACCCCCCAATAAGAAATCTATAAAATTCTAGGTATGAGCAAATTCCTGTAACATTGAACACAGACAATTCAAAAGAAAGTCTTTCTGTTTTCCAAGAACATACATAATGGAATAGAGACAGGGCCAGTATGTGCAAAGTGATTAATAATTAAGTGGTCAAGTGTGTGGTAGTAAACAGAGCTGTGGCAAAGGAGAGAATACTTGGACTTGAGAAGCTATCAAGAGGCAGTTGGTATAGAAATAAAAAAAAACCTCATGGCTAGTGCCCCATTGGGAGATCACAAAGTCACAAAGTACTGCGATGGGGCAACTTACTTTTGCTTACAAAGGACAAGATTGCTTATATAATTCTTATGTCTAGGACTTAGACCAAGCTATTTTCTTTCTGTGCCCTTTCAGGTAATGCGTTGGGACAAATTATGTTGGTCTGACTCAAAGACTTTGTATTTAGTTCAGTGTATGATTTATAGATTCGACCATTTTAACCTATAAACACCCAAGACACTGAAAAGTATTTAAGTATTTAAACAGTTGAGAACTAATTTTTTAACAGCATGTGGGAAAGCAAAACTAATGGCTTTCTCACCTTGAAGGTGACAAGCTACGACTTTGGTTTCCAGGAAACAAACATTTATAGCTTTAGTCACTTCCTTACTTAAGAGACAATAAGGTGAGGAATGGAATTAATTCATCATTGTATTTCACTCTTTTTTTGATATATTTATTTATTATTGGATAGAGACAGAGAAATTGAGAGGGGAGGGGGAATTCAAGAGGAAAAGAAACAGAGACACCTGCAGCCCTGCTTCATCACTTGTGAAGCTTTCCCCCTGTAGGTGGGGACCAGATGCTTGAACCTGGGTCATTGTGCATTCTAATGTGTGCACTTAATCAGTTACACCACTGCCTGACCCCTTCACTTTACTTTTATTCTCAAAGTAATGAATGAGTTTTTAAGTAGCAATAGTAGCTTTCTGTTTTGTCACGACATAAAAGCTACTTAAAAGGAAAATCAAGACAAGAAAAGAGTACAAACACAAATGAAGAAGATGAAATGCAAGAAAAACCTAAAATAGATTGTTGGGTGGACAAAAGGACAGATATGTACATATGTGATAGGCAACTATAATGAAATATTAATGTAAAAACCAAGATGGTAGGAGTATAAATGTATTAATGAAAACATAATTTAACTCAACTTTATTCTTAAAATGTTAAGACTAATATGATGAGGGATAACTGATACTCAACTGCAAATCTTAAGTGACCACTTCCAGATAACATCAAAATGAAATGGCTGGAGTAAGGGAGACAAAAAGAAGAAGAAGAAGGAGAAGGAGAAGGAGAAGGAGAAGAAGGAGAGGAAGAGGAAGGAGAAGATGGAGGAGGAGGAGGAGGAGAAGGAAGAAGAAGAAGAAGAAGAAGAAGAAGAAGAAGGAGAAGGAGAAGGAGAAGGAGAAGGAGAAGGAGAAAGAAGGAGAAGGAGAAGAAGATGACGATGATGTGTCCTGGAGCCTCATTTCCCCAGAGCCCCACCTCACTAAGGAAAGAGAGACAGGCTGAGAGTATGGATCGACCTGTCAATGCCCATATTCAGCAGGGAAACAATGACAGAAGCCAGACCTTCCACCTTCTGCACCCCATAATGTCCCTGGGTCCATACTCCCAGAGGGATAAAGAATGGGAAAGCTATCAGGGGAGGGGATGGCATACAGAGTCTTGGTGGTGTGAACTGTGTGGCGTTGTACCCCTCTTATCCTATGGTTTTGTCAGTGCTTCCTTTTTATAAATAAAAATTATAAAAAAAAAAGAAGAACCTATGTGCAGATATTTTAGGGGTGAAATGTAAAATGTGAAGGACTAACTTCAGAGACATCAAAGATCAACTTCACCTTCTTTACAAGGTTACCCTGAGTCAACACAGTTCCTCATATTAGTGTTTGCTAAGCTATTCATTTTTTTTTCCTGAAGCTCCAATGGAGGTGTCCTATGAAACCTGTTAAAGGCTTATAAATTACTCTTCTGGGGGCTGGGTGGTGGTGCACCTGTTTAAGTGCACACATTACCATGTGCAAATACCCGGGTTTGAGCCCCTGCTACCCACCTGCAGGGGGGGCGGGGAATGCTTCATGAGTGGTGAAGTAGGTCTGCCAGTGTCTCTCTTTCTCTTTCCCTCTCTGTCTCCCCCCCTCAAATTTCTCTCTGTCCTATATAATTAAAAGAAATTAAATAAAAAATAAATTACTCTTCTGTAGTTCTAGATACTTTATACCAACAACTCATGCCAAAAAAAAGCACTATGAGCTATTAATCTGTGGCTAGGCTTAGAGTTTGATGTAAAACTGTACTCTTGAAATTTTATAGTATTGTAAACTAATGATAAGTAAATAAAATTTGATTATAAAAATAAGAAAAAAGTTGATTTAAGGGAATATTTTTATTTTTGTACATTTACCTTTTTCTCTTTCCAGTCTCTCTCTCTTCCTTCCTTCTTTCCTTCCTTTCTTTTTCTCTCCTTTTCTTTTTAATGTCAGAGGCAACTCAGCCTGGTCTCCTCACACAGCAGAGCCTGAGGCAAGGGCTCATGTGCAGCTGCTATTTTTTAGGAAAGACACACTAATAGTTAGGAGTGAAGGACAAAGGGAGTCAGATAGGAAAGAGATAAACCCAATACAAGGAAGTGTGCTGAATGGGCCACTCGTGTGTACAACTGATTGTTTGATAATCATCTTCCGAGAACTATGTAAACAGTGTCTGGGAATGTCCCTAGGGAAGAAAAGGTGAAGAATGTATCCCCCGGGGACTGGCTTGTGGTGTACCCAATTAAGAACATGTTACCATGTACTAGGACCTGGGTTCAAGCTCCTAGTTTCCACCTACAGGGAGGAAACTTCACAAGTGGTGAAGAAGTGCTACAGGTGAATCTCATTCTCTATCCATATCTCCCCTTCTCCTCTCAATTTTTCTCTCCTATTGAATACCACTGCAGCTGTTGTTGCTGCTACTACTACTACTGCTATTAATGAATTTATCCCCTGCTAGTTAAAGATTCACTTGAGTTAGTTGTCCTGCATATCCTGTTTGGATATGTATGAGGATTGCAGAGAATTTCTGTATTGATATATTGGTGTTGAATAAAACCCAGAGTAACAGTTGAGTAGTGCATAGCATGAATGCTTTTGTGAAGTTTCTTGATGTAGCACAGTGGGAATAAGAAAGAAGAGAAATAGAGTTGCTAGGTGGTGGCACACCTGGTTGAGTACACATGTTCAATGCGTAAGGATGTTCAATTGAGCACACACAATGCATAAGGACCCAGGTTTGAGCCCCCAGTGTGGGGGAAAAGCTTCACAAGTGGTGAAGCAGTGCTGCAGGTGTCTGTCTCTCTTCCTATCTTCCCTATACCTTTTGATTTCTCTCTCTCTCTCTCTATCCAATAAATAAATAAATAAACAAGCAATAGTTAAAAAAAAAAAAGAAGTGAAATAGATGTAAAGTTTTGGCCAAAAAAACCCAATAATCTAATAAAGTCAACCTTTTACACCAATCCACTTGCTTTTGCCCTTTGCCCCCCAGCTCGTTTAGTATACCCAGGTTATCTGAGAATAAGCCGTCTTCCTTTTTTTGCTGAAGGGGGAAGAGTTGATCGAGTTAGTCACAGTCTCCTTCAAGGTGGTAGCAATTGCATTTTTTTTTTAGTTTCTTTATTGGGGAATTAATGTTTTACATTCAACAGTAAATACAAAAGTTTGTACATGCATAACATTTCTCGATTTTCCATATAACAATACAACCCCCTCTGTCATCCTTCTTGGACCTGTATTCCCCCCACCACACACACACCCCAGAGTCTTTTACTTTGGTGCAATACGCCAATTCCAGTTCAGATTCTACTTGGGTTTTCTCTTCTGATCTTGTTTTACAACTTCTGCCTGAGAGTGAGATCACCCATATTCATCCTTCTTTTTCTGACTTATTACGCTTAACATGAATTTTTCAAGGTCCATCCAAGATCGGCTGAAAATGGTGAAGTCGCCATTTTTAATAGCTGAGTAGTATTCCATTGTGTGTGTAGACCACAACTTGCTCAGCCATTCATCTATTGTTGGACACCTGGGTTGCTTCCAGGTTTTGGCTATTACAAATTATGCTGCTAAGAACATATGTGTACACAGATCTTTTTGGATGGGTGTGTTGAGTTCCTTAGGATATATCCCCAGGAGAGGAATTGCAGGATCAGCAATTGAAATTTAAAAAAAAATCCCAGGCAAGAGGGTTAATGAAATAAGATGCATTCCCACAGTTTCAGCTGTTTCTAAAGCCATACTTAATATTCACCACCCCCCCTCTTCTACCTCCCATTTTAGATTTCTAGCACTTTCACCAGCATTTTGCCACAAATCTGCGTTGCTTGCATAGTAGTATAATCAAGATCTACTTCCCCGAGGGCTCTGAGGGCTTTATTGCTTTGTCCTTGGGCTGTGATTGCTGTAATTACCCATTTTCTCTGGATGCACCAAAATACATCCTCATGAATCCTGTGGATTTCAGAAGTACTCTATCCTGCTTACATAGTAGAGAGCAAAGATAGCTTCTCATGCCATTTAGTACAGTAACTCTTTGCCTGCTGATCAACCAAAGTGATCAGCTTAAGGAGCTCAAAGTGATGCAGTGGTAATTGTAGTTTCAAGCTCAGTGGAAATTTTACTGTGACCTTTGAAACCAGTGCCTCTCAATGTGTAAAATTTTGTTTATGGGGATTAAAAACATAAATTCCACAAGAAGACTGCTGGGCATGATGGGAGATTGATGCTAATTCCAAGACCCATAAGTTCTAATTGTTAGACACATAACCCCCATGCAACTTTTTCTTACCCAGCGGAAAATGTTCTAGTGGGGTGTTTTCCCTAAGGTGATGATTTAGCTGAACCTTTAACATTAAATTCCACCAGTGTTCTAGACTGGCTGTTTTTGCATGACAAATTACATGATGTAGTTAAGTGCCTATTTTCACATCTCTTGGTGTTACTGTAATGTGAATCACTTGGTCTTCATAATGCCATGAGGCCTACCATCTCAAGCATTCTGAAAACCAGACAATTAATTCTGGGGGAGGCACTATCAAAAGGGAAGCAAACACTTACAAAGACAACATATAAATTCCAGTAAAAATGGATTTATAATCCTTCTTGGTAGAAGGGCCCATATAACTGCCTTGCCATGAAGTGGCCTCTTGTCTGATTGAATAATGGTGTCATATCAAGGAATCAACATCTGTTTCTGTTTCTATAGTGCTAGTAGGTAGAGCACTTGGTAACACAGAGTTCAAAGGTTCCTTCCTTGCTACCTTGGTGACTCTGCTTATATGGAATCACTGAACAAACACTGTGGTAGCTGAAGAGAGACACTGGTTTATAGTCACAGAATGAATCATCCATATAGCTGGTTGTCAAGATCCTCCCCTGTGTTGAATACTCTTTTGTGATCATTAATAAGAGAAACAAAGACCTGGACACCTCATGCCCAGTCCTAAAGTCCAAGATACTTTTCTCTTCTCCACATTTTCTTGCTCTATCTGATGGGGTTATCCCCCAAGACATTCTATAAATCTAGTCTCAAGAACTGTCTTGTATTTAGGTGGAAGTAAAGCAGTTTTTTCTTCACCTCTTGTTTTATACTGGCTAACAGTTTATACCATATGATGGTCAACACACATGTATTTTTAGACTGTTGCTCACACATGGGCAACTAGTGGAGTCTTGTGACTTTCTGTCAAGTAGGCAGTCCCAGGAAAAAATATGTAGACATGTAGAACTCCATTAATATCTCCTCTCTATAACCCATCACCCTACAGGAATTCTTAGAAGTTCCAGGGGGATAAAGCAGTATGTTTGACAATGTGCTCAGGGCATACCATTCTCAATGCTGCAAGCCTTTTTCCCTGCAGGCTAATAGTCTTGCTATTGCACAAGTTCTGCTCTGGAAATAGAACCTTGTCAAGTGTCTTGGCCTCTTAGCAAACTGCTACAAAGCAAGAAAGTGATGTTCTCTCTTCTATTCTGTTGGGGGAGAGACCTTACACTGCAGTGGAAGTGTTTGAACTCCATGCTGTTACAGAATTTTGTGACATTACTTTTCCAGTTTTATTTATTCTTCTCTTTGGGTTTTGCAAACAACACCAACATAATTGGGCCAGGGTGGCTTCAAGTAACAGTCTTTGTTTTGAGTCAAGAGTTATTATTCCTTTTGATTTTTAAGTCCTATTGCTAGGTGCAATTTACTGTGCCAGAAATTTTCTTCCCTGTAGGGTAAAGTTTCTTCCAGGGACTGTATTGCACAGCTCTTCAATCTAGTATTTGATACATCTATCTACTTCAACTTTGTGTGAAGCCTTACAAAATTTTCTTCCTCCTCCTCCTCTTTCTCCTTCTTCTTCTCCTTCCTTCCTTCTTCTCCTTTCTTCTTCTTCTTCTTCTACTTCCTCCTCCTTTTCCTCCTCCTATTAAGCCAGGACCTCTAAGGATGAGGAATTTGTACTAGCCCAATTTTTCCCACCAGTTGTATTAGCTTCTCAACTCTCAGGGTTCCTAAATCATTAAGAAATGAGAACAAGGAAAATAACACACACACTATCAGGCTAGCAATGTAAAAGTTTAAATTGGAAGCCACATTTTAATAACTCCTGTTAAATGCTTATAATGCTTATACATGGAAAGCATCCTTTTTCATTATACTCATTTTGATAATCACTTCTGGTTATGTGGTACCCTTCAAGTTAAGATATTTGGGCTTTTGCAATACACAGAGGCTAGAAGACCTATTAATAGCTTCAGGGAAGCAGAGAAGTGTTTAGGAAAATGTGTAATGGACATTTCATGTTCAAGGTCCCAGTCAGTAACCAATGCTACCACCTCTTAGCACATGGAGCCCAGTGAATTATCCCAACACAAAAAGCTTCTCATTGTCACCTGTAAACTTATCAGGATCTCAGATACTATCTTATATTTACTTAATGTTATTTAAAACTTAATGTATTTATTATGAGAGAGGAAAGGAGAGAAAGCAGTAGAGCATGGCTCAGCTCTGGCATAAAGTAGTGTTGGGGACAGAATCTGCAGCCTCTGGGGCCACAGCCATGCAAGTTAGGCCTTATCATTTTTAGACTTTGTGTGGCAGCTTCCTCTCTACATTTCTATTTTTCTTTAGGCAACATACTCTATGCTACACCTGAGGAAGATGGGTCCTGATATTGGGGCAGCTTGGAATGTTCCTACTCATGACCACAGAATGTGAGCTCAGATCTAGAGGGATGCAGAGCTCATATAGGCTCCTAAGCTGAATATGGGCCCCAGATCACATTAAATTGATGGGGTTTACATTCAATAATATTTATATCCCTTTCCCATATTAGGGAGCTACCCTCTTTCCTGATGCAGCTTTCTGGTCCTTTTTCCAGCCATGACATCATCTCCCCAGACAATAATTTGGATCCACCTCTGTATATCAGACTTCAGGCTCAGGGAAAAAAAATTAGTATAGCCACAGGCCCTTTGGAATATAACTAAAATATGCCTACTAGCTGTCTACAAAAGGGAGACTCCTCAACTCTTCATCTGCACTATTCCAGCCTTTAGGCTCATGATTAATCAACAATTTCTTTGGCTTTATTTTATTTATTTACTTATTCATTAAAATATTTATTTATTCCCTTTTGTTGCCATTGATTTTATTGTTGTAGTTATTATTGTTGTAATCATTGTTGGATAGGACAGAGGCAAATGGAGTGAGGAAGGGAAGACAGAGAGGGGGAGAGAAAGATAGACACCTGCAGACATGCTTCACCGCTTGTGAAGCGATTCCCCTGCAGGTGGTGAGCCAGCAGCTCCAACCAGGATCCTTACTCCGGTCCTTGCGCTTTGCACTACCTGTGCTTAACCTGCTGCGCTACTGCCCGACTCCCGTTTGGCTTTATATGTTAACTGTCTTTTCAGCCACCAGGTTCCAGATGCTAGCATGATGCCAACCAGACTTCCCTGGGCAGACGACCCCACCAATGTGTCCTGGAGCTCCGATTCCCTAGAATCATGGAGCCCCACTAGGGAAGGAGAGAGGCAGGCTGGGAGTATGGATCTACCTGTCAACACCCATGTTCAGCGGGGAAGCAATTACAGAAGCCAGACCTTCCACCTTCTGCATCCCACAATGACCTTGGGTCCATACTCCCAGAGGGTTAAAGAATAGGAAAGCTATCAAGGGAGGGGATGGGATATGGCCTTGTGGTGGTAGGAATTGTATGGAGTTGTACCCCTCTTATCCTATGGTTTTGTCCGTGTTTCCTTTTTATAAATAAAATAATAAAATGAATAAAAGAGTTTAAGAAGGCAATAGTTATTATTATAATCAAGTTATTTGGGAATTTGCTTTACTTTGAAAATTCTATGGTTAGGATTTATTGTATTACAAGACCTTCCATGATTTATGTTATGTTATTTATTTATTTTTGTCTCCAGGGTTATTACTGGGGGCTCATGCATACACTATGAATCCACTGCTCCTGGAGGCCATTTTTCCCCATTTTTGTTGCCTTTGTTGTTATTATTTTTATTGTTTTTGGCTAGAACAGAGAGAAATTGAGAGAGGAGGGGAAGATAGGGATGGGGAGGAGAAAGACAGACACCTGCAGACCTGCATTGTGAAGCAACTCCCCTGCAGGTGGGGAGCCCGGGCCTGGAACTGGGATTCTTACTTTGGTCCTGGCACTTAGCGCCATGTGCGCTTAACCCTGCTGCACTACAACCCGATGCCCAATTTCTCATTTGATGCTATTTACAGATAACTATCTTATATATTGACAAGACCAATTGCTTCTGGTCTCTCTGTGCACAACAGATTTTTATGTAAAGGGGGTTTACACATCCTATTCTTTTTGATACTCCTCTCCCAAAACCAGCACTTTTTTTTTTAATTCTAAAGTACGTAAAAGAATCGGTATCTGCCTTCCTTTCACCACTAAGTTGATGTGGGTGGCAGGCAAGGAAAATTAATGCATTGAATCTGAATATATCTGGGATAAAGTAACTCCATTATAAACTCATTGTGTCATACTTGAACAATATAAGGATTCTTTCCTTTTCTCAGAGATTCCACAGCTGCAATATTTCTGTGTTGCTTTGCAGACTCTCATCAGTGTTGTAATGAAGTGTAGTTGGTTTAAAGTTAAGTCTGCCGGTTCTCATGAAAATAATTCAATTTTGGTCTTGCACTGCATATTCAGTTTTAAAACAGAACTCAGGGCTCATTATTCAGAAAATAGTCATTTATTTTCACCTCCAAGTATCAGTTGTGCTGCTGCTGTATTTTCACCTAATTAAATGAGAAGTTCATTATCAAGAAGTGTTTGTCCATAGGAAATATTTGGTTACAATAATCTAGAAAACAGTTGATCAGAAAGAACTTGAAAAGGACACATATTGCAAGATTAAAAGGGGGTGATCAGTTGGTATAAAGGAAACTACCATACATAATCTTAGCAGCATTTCAAGACAAGCGAAGAAACCCTTTTGAATGTGACATTTATAAAAGATCTCTAATGTACTTTTTTTTGTAGTAATAATCACTGATTATAAACATAGAGCTGGGGAATGATAAAGTCTTTTTCATTTATACTCTAATCTTCAAGTAAATATATATGTCACATAGTCAAGACTATCTCTCAATTTAAAGACTGCCCCCCCACCTATGGACAGCTGATTTTCTATAAGGGGTTCAAAACATTAAACGGAGAAAGGAAAGTCTATTTACCAAATGGTGTTGGGAGAATTGGGTTGAAACATACAGAAAAGTGAAACTGCATGAATACATTCTGACACACACACACACACACACCAGACCACCCACCCCCACATATACTAAATGGACCCAGGATCTGGATACTACTAGGTCAGAAACTATGAAATTTTTTTTTTCCTCCAGGGTTATTGCTGGGCTCGGTGCCTGCACCATGAATCCACCGCTCCTGGAGGCCATTTTTTCCCTTTTTTTGTTGCCCTTGTTGTTGTAGCCTCATTGTGGTTATTATTATTACCATTGTTGATGTTGTTCGTTGTTGGATAGGACAGAGAGAAATGGAGAGAGGAGGGGAGGACAGAGAGGGGGAGAGAAAGATAGACACCTGCAGACCTGCTTCACCGCCTGTGAAGCGACTCCCCTGCAGGTGGGGGAGCCAGGGGCTTGAACTGGGATCCTTAAGCCGGTCCTTGCGCTTTGCACCACCTGCGCTTAACCCACTGTGCCACCGCTCGACCCCCTTGAAACTATGAAATATTTAAAGGAAAACACTGGCAGAACTCTCTTCGATGTAGGCTTTCAAAACACTGTAACGACGCAAGTACAATTGCAAGGGGGAAAAAACAACCAATGGGACTACATTAAACTGAAAAGCTTCTGCAGAGCAAAGGAATTACTACCAGAAACAAAGACACTTGCCACAGAGTGGGAGAAAAATCTTTACATGGCATACACCAAACATAGGGCTAATAATAATAAAGAACTCACCAAACTCAGCAAGAAAAAAATAACACCATTGACAAATGGGGGACAATATAGGCTGAATATTCTCCACAGGAAAGACCCAAAGGGTCAAAAGTCACATGAAAAAAATGCTCATAGTGGGCCAGGGGGTAGCACATCCAGCAGAGCACACATACTACAGTGTGCAAGGACCTGGGTTTAAGCCCCAGGTCTCCACCCGCAGAGAAGTTTCCTAAGTGGTGAAGCAGGGCTGCAGGTGCTTTTCTTGCTTCCCTCTACCTTTCCATTCTGTCTCAAGTTCTTTCTATCTCTAATATAAATAAATGAATAGAATATATACTTTAAGCATTCTCAAAGTCACTGATGATCAGGGAAATGCAAATAGAAACAACGATGAGATACCACTTGATACACATGAGAATGTACATTGAAAAAGACAGAAACATCAGCTGCTGGAGAGGCCTGAGGGAAAGGAGCACTCCTCCTACATTGCCAGTGGGAAGGTATATTGATCCAGGTACTATGGACACACAGTTTGGAGTCTCATCAGAACACTAGAAATGGGCCTGCTCTATAATCCAGCATTTTATCTCCTGGGGATAAAATCCAAAGGAAACAAAGACTCCTACCTGAAGAGACCTGTGCACACCTATGTTCACAGCAACACAATTTGTAATAGCCCAAAGTTGGAAGCAACCCAGATGCACAACAACAGGTGACTGGCAAAGAAAGTTATGGTATATATACACAATGAAAAACTATGCAGCTATTAAAAATGATGAAGTCATCTCCTTTGCCATATCTTGAACAGAACTTGAAGGTATCATGTTCAGTGAGTTAAGCCAGAAAGAGAATGAATACCAGATGATGGTAGAAAAGGACCTAGGCTGAGGGAGACAGATAAAAGCTTGTACCTATATGTCAACAACTATTAACCCCACCCCCATAAAGTAGGGGAAAAACATGTTTATAAAAAAATGATTGTCAATAGCCATTTTTTTTTAAACCAGAGTTCTGCTCAGCTCTAGCTTACGGTAGTGTATGGAATTGAACCTGGGATTTTGGAGCCCTTAGGCATCAGAATCTCTAGGCATAACCATTATTCTATTTACCCCCACTCAAACTAAGGAGCCTGACACATAATAGCTGCTTAGTAATAATTTGTTGAGTCAACAATAAGAGCAACAACAACAATGGAAAAAATGGCTGCCAGGAGCAGTGGATTCATTGTGCAGGCACTAAGCCCCAGCAATAACCCTGGAGGCTAATAATAATAATAATAACAATAATAATAATATTTGTTGAATAAGGGGATGGGTGGTGGTGTACCCAGTAGAGTGCACATATTGCATGTGCAAGGACCCAGGTTCAAGCCCCTCCCTGCTCCCTACCTGCAGAGGAGAGCCCACGAATGGTGAAGCAGTGCTGCAAATGTCGCTCTCCCACCTCTCCCTCTTCATTTCTTCCTTCCCTCTCAATTTCTCTCTGACTCCATTTCTTTTCATTTTTTAAATTATTTTTATTTATTTCCTTATATTGCCCTTGTTGTTTTATTGTTGTAGTTATTGATGTCGTCATTGTTGGATAAGACAGAGAAATGGAGAGAGGAGGGGAAGACACAGAGGGCGAGAGAAAGACACCTGCAGACCTGCTTCACCGCTTGTGAAGCGACTCCCCTGCAGGTGGGGAGCCGGGGGCTTGAACCGGGATCCTTATGCCGGTCCTTGCGCTTTGTGCCATGTGCGCTTAAATACCGCCCAACTCCCTCTGACTCTATTTTTAAAAAGGTAATCAGGAGTGGTGGGTTTGTCATGCAGGCACTGAGCCCCAGCAACAACCCTGATGTCAATAAAAATAATAACAAGTTTAAAAATTAACAACTTGTTGAATGAATAAACAAATATGAATGCCTACTCTAGCTTTCCTGGTCCTCCCAGGAATGATTTTTCAGCCATGCTTTCTGTTGTAGATTCCAAAAAGCCATCCAATTCTCCCATCATGGCTCTGGAAGGTATAGGGAGCAGGGCTTAGAAGAGAAAAGAAAGAAAGAAAGAAAGAACAGGGAGGAAAGGAAAGAGATAAGAGAAGAATGGAGTGAACAAAAGAAGGGGAGAAAGAAAGGCAGACGGGGTATTTTCAGAAGATGAGGGAAAGAGAACAAAAAGGTGGTATGGGAAAGTAAAAGAAACAAGAGTATGGAAGGTAAAGGGGGTAGTGGAGTAGTCAGAACTGAGGGAAAATGAAGGAGACTTGGAATAACAGAGATCTCTAGTAAAGCAGCTAATGGCCAAGAAGCAGCAGCTTTAAATAGCTCTGGGTTAATTGAAAATAGCGATATGACCTGGTAGTCTCAATAAGTGGGAGGCAGAAACAGTCTCTCAGGAGGAATCTGTGTCTCTGGTGGTTTAGCAGACTGGATTAAAAAGGGGAGGAGTGTGTGTGTGGGGGGTGTGTGTGAGAAAAAATAGTTTCTCCTAGTTAAAAACTCTATAGTTTTCCTAGAAGCAGTAAGCTTATTTTGAAGTGAAGAAAAAGATTCTAGTTTCTAAAAGGGATTTTTCCAGAAACTCCAAAATTATGAGCACACATGTTAGAATGCTGGGAAATGAAGCTGGCTTGTGTCCAAAAGCAGATTTAATTAATTCATATGATATGGACTCTTTTCCTTGTGAGAACTTTGTCTCCACTACTCCCTTCCTTCCTTTCCTCTTTCCTTCCTTCCTTCCTTCCTTCCTTCCTTCCTTCCTTCCTTCCTTCCTTTTTCCTTCCTTCCTCCCTTCTTAAATTAGCTTTATTTATTGGATAGAAAGCCAGAAATCGAGAGGGGAGGGGTGATAGAGGAGGAGAGAAACAGAGAGACACCTCTGCAGCACTGCTTCACCACTTGCAAAGCTTTCCCCCTGTACTGGGGACCGTGAGCTCGAACCTGGGTCCCTGTGCACTGTAACATGTGCGGTCAACCAAGTGTGCTGCCATCTGCCCCCCTCCACTACTTTCAGTACTAACCAGGGTTTGTTCAGCAACTCAAAGTGTTCACAGCAAGGTCTTCATTATATCTAACTTTCCTCTCTCTTGATCCAATGTAAATTTATTCTTCCTTTTCAGCCTCAACAGAGGAGATTCAGTAGTGCTTATTTTCTGATAACATGTTCCTTTATACTCATTATTCTTAGGTCATCTTACTGGTCATCTTCCCCCACAGAAGACTTTAAATAACTAAATATGATGCAAAGCGCAAGGACTGGCGTAAGGATCCCGGTTTGAGCCCCCGGCTCCCCACCTGCAGGGGTGTTGCTTCACAGGCAGTAAAGCAGGACTGCAGGTGTCTATCTTTCTCTTCCCCTCTCTGTCCTATCCAATAATGACAACAACAATAATAACTACAACAATAAAACAACAAAGGCAACAAAAGGGAATAAATAAATATGTTTAAGAAGCTTTAAAAATAAATAAATAAATAGATGGTGACACACTGCGTGGCTATTTTACACTGAAGTGTCCTACCACACATATCACAGACCTCTCATGGAGAAAAGATTCCCAATAAAAAAGAATTCAGGCTGGGAATAACCTGCATGTTTCTTTAGCATTTAGCACTGATCATCATCCATAGATTAAACACATTACCTCTAAAACATTTTTTAAAATATGTATATGGGTAAGAATAATCATCTTCCCATTAGGGAAGTAACCAGGATGCAACTTTCATAAGTAGATGATCAGCATAGCCACGAAAAATTTTTTGAGTGTCTGGACTTGAAGTTCTTTTTCCTCTTTTTTAAATTAATGATTTAACAGAATTTTATTTATTTATTTATTGTCCTTCAGGGTTATTGCTGGGGACTCAGTGCCAGCACTACAAATCCACTGCTCCTGGAAGCCACTAAAAAAAATTTTTTTTTTTTTAAAAAGAATAAGACAGAGAGAAATTGAGAGTAGAGGAAGACAGAGAGTGGGAGAGAAAGATAGACACCTGCAGACCTGCTATACCGCTTGTGAAGTGACTACCTCTGCATATGTGGAGCCAGGGGCTCAAACTGGGATCCTTGTGCTTTGTACTATGTGCGCTTAACCCAGTGCATTACTGCCCAGCCCCCCAGAATTTTATGAAATTATAAAATCCATGTGATAATTTTACAACCAAACATGATCAGTGTAATTCACTGCATTAGCAAAGTTCTGTGACCCCTCCACCCCAAGCCACCAGACTTGCACTTTCCTGCCCTGCTTACAACCCAAAGTACCTTTAAGAAAAACAAAATCATCTTTCAGAATAAGCACATCTTCCAGTTGAAAGCCCAGAAAAATATCAAGAAAAGCCTGAGAACCATTGCCATGACAAAGAACTTGTTCCTGATCTCCTTAATGCTTTCCTGAACTTTCTTATTTACCCTCTTACCACACCAGGTATCTCACCCCTGAAATTCTCTTTTTCCAGAAAAGAGCCTTGAAGGGAAAGCTCTTGACCAGTGAGTCGGTTCATAAGAACAAGTTTCTCAAAATTTTCCATTAGGAATAAGCTGCACTTTAAATTAAAGGGAAGAGAAAGGTCATCATCTTTCTTGCTGCTTAAACTGGATCATGACTCAGAAGAACAAATAGGGAAAAGATGGCATTAATCCCCACATTATTTTTTAATAACCCACGTGGTACAGTAGGCCCCACACAACATGATCCAGGGACTAAAGTAAGTCTATCTTCCTTTATACCACTGTTTACCTTTGCACAGACTGCCTAATCTCCTAGGATATGCAGTTGGCTACAGGAAAGACACTACATGCTTTTTTTTTATCCTGGACAGAAATCTGCCAGGCAACCCTGATTTCACTGGGTAAGGGGTTCAGGGAAGCAGATGGCCAACCACATGTCAACAAGGAACACGTGGAGCTAAGAATGTGGGCCAATGTGATGGTTAGAGAAGGTGATAAGGGTCACAAGGATGTAAAAAGGTCCTATCTCCAGCCTACAGTCTTCCAGGATCAATAGCATCTGTGAAATGTCCTAGTGTTCCTTTACCTTTGTCTCTTGGAAGAGGGCAACAAACCACAAGATGAGTCATTAATAAGCCAATGGGGATTTATTCATCAGATTACTCTCTCTCTCTGGAAGAACTGGAGGCATGCAGGTAAGCATTCAAACTCTTCCATTAACAATGTCGTCCAAATCCCACCTAGCAGGACACAAACTGGAGACGTGTTAGGAGAGGGAGCCAGCAGTCCAGTCTTCTCTCACTGATGGAGCCGGAGTGTTTTCTCAGACTCCACAACTGGTTTGTCCTCACTGGCCTGCTGGGCTGGCACTCCTTTTGCACATACAATGCAATGCTGTTATCAGAATGAACCTCTTACAATCTT